>NW_003303701.1:420118-421797 GCF_000142945.1 Phytophthora infestans T30-4 | reverse complement strand
AATACAATGCTCACCATAAATTTCTTCAATAGACTTTGGTTCAGCTACTACAGGTTCAGCTGATACTTTGCGTGGAGTCGGCACCAATCGCCTTTTGAGCCGCACTGTTGGCTCGCCTTTGGGTGGTTTTCTGGGAAGATGTACTTACACATTGTTCTTTCTACATATTTATTTTTTATCGCTCAAGATGAACACTATTATTTAGTTTTTATATATTAAGGAGTATATTTGTCAGAAAATAAAAACAATTATTTTGGAGCGATCTGATTAGTTAAAAATAATCCACGTGTCGCGTGAATGTGTGCCGGAGAACTGTCTAAGAGAAAGCACAGGAGCATGACAGAGGAGACGGATGTGAAGCTACGCTGCGGTGTGTACGGCGAAGGGAGCGTCTTCTCCGTCGAGATCAAGCGCAATGCAGATGTGGAGGCGCTACAAAAAACTATATTCGCGGAGAAATGATACAGCGAGCGTTATAAGTTTGCCGCAAGCGATTTGACGCTCTACTTGGCGCGAAAGGAAGGGGAAACCGTTTGGTTGGCGGACGACCGCAACACGGAAAGCTTCTTGCAAGGTGGCATCAGCACTGGTTATAACAAGATGCGTCCGTCGTGGAAGCTCAACAAAACGGAGTTGTTTGGGAAGAACTTTGAGCCTGGTCGCAAGGAGATTCTGCCACAATTGTCGGAAGCTGAGCTGCCTCGAGATCATCAACTTGTTGTGGGCGACGTTCCTATCCCAATCACGCAAAGTATGTCGTTGAATCCGCCAGCACTGGTCGCATTTTGGAACGCATTTCTGAACGACAGTACCGACGTGAAAGCTGGCGCATTGGTCGAGTTACCCCGAGACACGTATCTTCTTGGTGATTCGACACTCGGCTCTCGTATCTACATTCGTCATTGCTACCCTGCGCTATGGAAACTTTGTCTCGAGAGGATCCATGATGAAAAGACGAACACACCGCATCTCGTGATCCTCGGCAACCCGGGAATCGGCAAGACGTTTTTCGGCTATGTGATCGTGCTTCATCTTGTCCGTACTAATGAAACGGTGGTATATGAGAGTGGTGGCCTCAAGAAGCGCTTTTTATTTGCTCACAATGTGGTGGCTCAAGGATCTCAGGAAGATTTTGTGCACATTCTCGACCAGCCGACTACATACTACATCGTGGATGCCGTCAAGCCTGCGTATTACCCAGCGAAGACGATTCTTTTGACGTCGCCGCGCCGCTCCATCTGGTACGAGTTCAACAAGACCAATTGCCGGTCCTGCTACATGCCAGTGTGGTCTTTGAAGGAGATTCTACAATGTCGTAAGCTGATGTACTCGGATACACCTATGGCCGTCGTGCAGGATTGCTTTCGTCGATGGGGTGGTATTGCTCGCTATGTCTTGCGATTTTCACAAGTTGGTAACCAGCAGGTGTTGCTTGAAAAAGCAATGGATATTGTTGATCTTGACTGGTTGGTGAACGCCTGTAGTCAACTTGATGCGAACGACGCTCAAGTGTCGCATCGATTGCTGCACTATCGCGTCAGCAAAGCTTTTGACAGCGAGTACTTCGTTTTTGCATCGCAATATGTTCAGCAAGAGATGTACGATCGTCTGTACAAGAAGGATAAGCGGAAGCTACTGGAGTTCATTGCTGCCTCGGATGGAGTTGGTGCTCTTGCTGT
>NW_003303701.1:415761-418832 GCF_000142945.1 Phytophthora infestans T30-4 | reverse complement strand
GTACTCTTTGGGCCCTTACCCGGATTGAAACCATTGGTTACAGAAGCTTTCGGAGTTCCCCGGCCAGGTCATAAACACACTCAAAACCAAAGCTTGAACCTTGACGCTTTACCCTTGAAAGCCAGGACGTCGCTCTGTGTGCTTGAAGTGAGAAAATTCTGTTCTGTTATTTAAGCTTACCCTTTCGGGTCTATTCCTAATAAGAAGTCCTAATCAAAGTATACAAATATCAAGTGAAACAATGATCCGTTATGGATCTTCTTGCATGCCAAGCGTCGTCTGCACTGTCGCATGAGCATCTTTAACGGTCCGCGCCTTGTCCCAGACGGTTAACGTGTCTTCCAAAAGGTCGCTGAGTATTCCGCGAACTCATCCCAACCGCCACTGAGGGTTCGTACCGTAGATGGTCCGCTGAATGCGAATCCGGCCAGTCCATTATTAATAATAAGGACAGCCTGGATTCAGTGACATAGGGCCGTATCCGATATTTGTTGAAAACTCGGAGGTGACGCCGTCGAGTCCCTTGCACCTTGGCGTCTCCGTACATCACTCGACCGAGGGTTCGTCGCTTGAACAACTTGGGCGGTGTCACGTCTTTGTCGACGGGTGATAATCCGCAACCACGGAGAAATCACTACACCACATTGTTGCACCTCCTTCACGCATAGTGCACTTACAAAATTTCGTATCATTTGCTGGTGATTGGCATCACGTCGTTTCTGACGATTACTTCTGGTATTTTTATGATAAGATTGACGCGAGTGATTCATGACTGTTTATATATACCTGGAGAAAGTAAAAAAAAAATATCATAGTCTAAGCACTCTGTTCTTCTAGCCACTGCTTGTGCTTCTTCGATCGAACGTGAACATGGTAATTTGCAGCAGAACATTTGCCACCACATTCACAATTGGATCGAGCTGCGAGTCGGGCTTTAGATATTGCATCCCATCGTTGCTTATTTGCCCTATAGTATTCCTTATTGTAGGTCTTGAATTTCTCTTTATTATCTTTTCGATACTCTTTTTTTTTGCAGCTGATCTATCGCAAACGCATTGTTTTTATTTACTGCTGTTTTTTTTAATTTTGCCATCCAAAGTTGTTCATATGCTTAAAGATGCTGTTTGTCTACAACCTCATACTCCTTTACGAGAGTGATCTTGAATTTTTGATGCCGTGAGTTTTGAAGTATGGAAAGATTGACATCTGTGTATGCTTGCCATCGACCCAGCGTTAAAGTTTTTTTTTTGTCCTTGCCAACGCCATGACAATTTGTTGATAGTAGAGCCAATATAGCATAGGTCACTCTAAATATGGATGATTCTGTAGACTCGGCCAATCATTTTATTTCTCAAACTGGATTTCCAATTTTATAGTTTCTATATATTGATCGATATATTTATCAGAATTAACATTAATTTAGTCGGGCGTCGCTATTCTCCGCGATCGTCGCTTACCTGGCGCGCTTCCTTCATGCTTCTTCTTGCTTCTGTGACTGAGAACAATTTCAAAATAGCCTCAGTGGAGGTTTTTGTTGAGTTCCGAGGTTCCAAAACCGCGTTCCGAACCGGTTCCAAAATGATCCCGTACTTACTAGAGCTGCTGTGGTGCTTCAAAACTATAGGGAATTGCAATTATTTGTTTAATTGTGGGAACCCTGGTTCCAAAGTTGTCGGAACTAAATTTTAATAACTAGAAGGGCTGTGGTTACATTGACATCTTCCGTTGGTGCTCGGGCTCCGAGTTCTTATACTTTTATATATATATATAAGGGGGGTATAAGGTAGTATAGAAAGAACATATAGAGAGACAGTGCTGCGTTTTTTTGTGGAACTTGGGAACTCGGTTCCGCGTGGTGTATAAACCCTACCATGATCATAATAGTTAATGTTACGTCGGTTCGGTGACATGGAACCGGTTCAGGTCATGTTTCGGAGCTTTACGCACTACTGAATTTTAATAACTACAATCACGTTGGAAATCCCTCGGTTAAAGTGCCTATCGGGGACAATGTACGGAGAATTCACATTTAGGATTACGTAAACTCGCGCGTTCTTTCTCTGAGCGTACGCTAAGTGGACGGACTGCATTTGATTATGGTAACATCCGTCCCGCTCAACCCTGTGCATAAAAATGGGCATCCTAGAGTACCCCTAGCCGCCCTTAGAGACAGCGAAGATGTACAGTAGGGTATTGAATGATTATTTTCTTAGTGCTAGGTGTCCTCTTACTCACATGCTCTAAGTATGGAAGGACGGCGTCCCTTCAGTAAAACCGTTTCAGCGTGAATAGTCAAAACCCTCCCAAATGCCATAAAAAGTATCTACTACAGCTTTGAAGGTAGATATTTTTCTGGTACAGAGGCAATAGTTCCATTTCTGGATCTAGCTGTAGAGGTGCCATTGCTTCAGGTGGAGCAAGAAGAGAGTGCCCACGCAACGCTGGACCGGTGTCGTGAATCCCGCCCTGCAAATACAGCTCGAGCGTACGAGCCAAAACAGCGCGAGTTCAAGGCATTGTGTGACCGCAAGAAATTTCATGAAACTACACGCTACCAAGTTTCGGCATCGAAGCTACATCTATTTCTACGTGAAGAAGTGGTAGATTGCGAAGTTCGTGTCAAAAATTGACAGCGAAAGATGGGAGTTGCTACTGTAGAGATGTACGTGAGCGCTATGTCAGATTTGTACAGCGATCAGCAGACTAGAGGTGTGAATTCACTCCCTCATCCACGCAACAGCTGGAATAAAGCACTAGGTTCAACGCTGAAGCGAGAAAAACACGAAAAAAGCTAATATGCTAACCGAGGCGTCGGATCTCTCCTGGATGGGTACTGCACCACAGCCGATCTGGTTGCAATTTCTCGTTATTATATGGGCCTGAACACAGGTGCTGATCTACGGAATCGGATGAGTCATTTCCTGTGCCACGCATGTCTCTTAAGAGGCGAGGCTTTCCCGTAATTTGGAGTTACCTGACCTTTTTAGTGTGATTCTGGAACACGAAGGATTTACAGATTGCCGGGCACTAGTCATGAAAAAGGAGCAGGGGAAAACAAACCAGTTCGGCCG
>NW_003303701.1:392766-415643 GCF_000142945.1 Phytophthora infestans T30-4 | reverse complement strand
CAAAAGGGAAATTACTACCCTCCCTTTCCGGGCCCCCTGGAGAACTGGTTACGGACAATCAAACTTTTAAAGTTCAAAACAAGAATTTTACCAAATTCAAATGACATACCCGATCGCATTTACGACGCCACTATAAATGCGGTCCACAGCATTAGGCATGCATACGAAGGCTAAGACACATGCGGCACGGGGTTCAGGAGCAAGGATGGTCGAATTAGCAGGTGCTACAGATTCACAAATTCGTCGGTTAGGAAGGTGGAATGCATCCGCAATGGACGGCTGTTGCCTGAGCGCTTTGCCACGAGAAGCGATGCGGTCTCTAGCAGGATTTCCCCTTGACAAACGGTCGTTTTCGTTAGAGCGGGCAGCTCTTCTTCCTCCTGAGCAGCTTCAGCGTGGCGTATTTCCCTTTCTGGATTTCTATATGGCGTCATACAAACAACAGTCAGCACCCAACGTAGCAACCGGGGGCTTCTTGGGGTTACTACTGTACCTTCGTATAGTTGTCCTACATGACGCGGTTCTGCTGCGTGACCTTTACCCGACCCATAACCTATGGGCTCACCCTCCATTTAGCTGCAGCGAGTTTAACCCATTCGCAGCTGAGCTGAAAACCAAAATGCTCACGGAGAAATAACCGCAAGCGGATCATTTGAATGACGTTATCCCAGATTTAATGCAACATCTACGACAGCTGCAAGAACAAACACTGGCACACATTGATAACAAACTCAGAGAAGTCGGCAATCACATTAAGAATACGATTTCACAGCTTACCTCTGGTGTCGCCACCGTACGTTTGACCTTGGACTTGAACACACCAACTGCTGCAGCCTCGGCTCCAGCTCAGACTTCGCGGCTACCCACGACGTACAAGCTCACGAGATCTCTCAAAACGGTTCATCAAGTATGGCAGGAGTGGACGACGGAAATTAATGGTAGTCCTGCTGTACGCGAATTGGAGAAGCTACACGGATCCAATTGGCGAAATAATCCAGCCGAAAAGCGATTCTACTTCAGGCGCAAAAGAATTATTGATCGAGTTAATCTGATCGCACAGGAATAGAAAGTTAATGAAGATGAAGCAGTCTGCATTCTGGAGGCTCAGCGCAAACAGTCACAGCATACCCTCCACACACTGAGTGAAAGCTTCAATTGGAGACTGTAAACTACATAAGACTAAATACACCGCAGTCACAAGTGAGTGTTTCGTATTAGATATTTCTTCACTAGGTTTTTACGCATGCATTGCCTTTTCACTAGCGAGTCATCTGCTCATTCATCTCGCTTTCCCTCGTTTTAATCTTGCCGTAGGCTTACCGTGTCGCTCCCTCCGGAGTTTCTTCCTCATGTAGCTTCTTCACACGCTCTAGCGCTTATTGTTATCCTTGTACAGGTATCACCACACTTGGACAATAGCTTAGCATAGCAATACACTTCACTCCACCTAGCATTCGCGCGTCATTCTGCGCATGTCCCATTTACACGCACCACCATGTTTAGCACAAGGCTCACTTAAACCCAGAATCCTCCTTTCAATATCATCTACGGGTCATCACCTCCCTCGCACGACAGCACAGCGTACACTATCCAAGCATCGCCTCCCTCATACGGCAAAACAGTCCAGGCGTCGCCTCTCTTGTGATGCGGGCCGCAGGTTGCGATCCTATCTTGCTTCATGGCCTCGAAGCAAAAGGCTCGCTGCCTTTGTTATTCTATTCTTTCCTATTGGTGCTGCACCACTCTTTTATTTATGCATTGTGATTGGTGGAGCGTTCGCTGGGATAACGGCTGTTATTGTAAGTGACAACTTCCGATAATTCGAATATCAGAGAAACGTGGTGAGGGACAAGACGGGAACGAGGCGGCGACGACAGCCTCCGTCCACTTCCGATACTGGTCCTTTGAGTGTCTTGAGAGCTTCGATTCGTGCGTGAAGTGACGTATTAATACTGTACTACATGTACATCATCGCTGTATCTAAGGGCGGCCAAGGGTACTCTAGATGCCATTTTATGCACAGGTTGAGCGGACGATGTAACATAATCAATGCAGTCCGTCCACTAGCGTACGCTCAGAGAAAGAACGCGCGAGTTAACGTAATCCTAATGTGAATTCTCGTACATTGTCCTCGATCGGCCCTTTAAACGAGGGATTACCAGAGTGATTGTAGTTATTAGAATTCAGTAGTGCGTAATGTTCCTAAACATGACCTGAACCGGTTCCATGTCACCGAACCGACGTAACATTAACTAGTATGATCATGGTAGGTTTTATACACCATGCGGGACCGAGTTCCCAAGTTCCACAAAAAAAAATGCAGCACTGTCTCTCTATATGTTCTTTCTATACTACCCCCTACCCCCTCTCTATAATTTACATATATTTAAGAGTATAAGAACTCGGAGCCCGAGCACCAACGGAAGATGTCAATGTAACCACAGCCCTTCTAGTTATTAAAATATGGTTCCGAAAATTTTGGAACCAGGGTTCCCACAATTAACACATATAATTGCAATTCACTTTATAATTGAAGCACCACAGCAGCTCTAGTAAGTACTTGTCTGGTCCGAAAAAGAGTTAACAGTTCTTTAAATCGGCGATAACTTTGGTCGTACAGCTCCAACGGAAGCGTGTTTGAGTTAGTTTGAAAGCTCTACCTACTTACGCAGCATCAGCACGATTTTTTAATGATCAAATTTCCCGCCAAATTTGACCATTTGAACTATCACTTTATGGAGGGTAGAGTTTTTTTTTCGCTTCGACGTCAAAAATAATCCAAAAGGAAAACAACTCAACACACCTCAGAATTAAACTTTAAAATATACTAGAAAAATGCAAATAAAGCTTAATCTAGTGGTATATCACTAAAAGCAATTCAATCCATTTTTGTGTCAACTACTCTCGATCCGCGTGCATACAAATCCTCATTTGAGCTCATTTTAACCAATTGAACCCATCTCAGAGTGGACATTGACCAATCAAACATGCGAGGCTTTTTAAAGAAAAACCTCATTGTTAATTTTTTAAAGAAGTACGGGATCATTTTGGAACCGGTTCGGAACGCGGTTTTTGGAACCTCGAAACTGCACACCTACTCCGATTCAAGTTTGACTTCCATCGCAAACTGCTGTATCTTGCACACGTTCTCATAGCTTGGCGCCATCATCCTCTTGCGTTTTGAGTCCAGATACTTTTGATATTTGAAATCGGTGAATCTGTCAGGCGGAAGCACGAAGAACAGCCGCGGTGCTGCAGGATTTCCCAGAAGCTTCAACACATCGTGGAGACCTTTTTGCTTGCAGGGGTGTTTGTGTGCACCTGTCACCTGCAACAAAATATCCGGCTTGATGATCGCATCGACCGACTGGTAATTCTTCACCGCTGGCTGTAGGTAACTCGTATTAGTAGCAGCTTCAATTTCACTGTCATCATTGAAAACGACAGCTTTCTCGAATCTCTGAAAAGAAATGACAGGTGCGGCGCCACCGTCGACCAACGCCACAGCATTGGATTCTTCCATCGCAACGGCATCATCTTCATTCATGCCATCATCACCATCCTCGTCATCGCCGTCCCATTCATCTCCCATAGGGTCATCATCATCATCGTACGCCTCGTTGTTTTCGACCAAACGTCGAACTCGAAACGTTCCACCTCGCGGCAGTACCGAATGCACATGCCCTTCGAACAAGTGGCCACGAAGCACAGCAAGAGCACCAAATCCATCCGAGGCAGCAATGAACTCTAGCAGCTTCCGCTTATCCTTCTTGAGCAGACGATTGTACATCTCTTGCTGAACATATTGCGATGCAAAAACGAAGTACTCGCTGTCAAAAGCTTTGCTGACGCGATAGTGCAGCAATCGATGCGACACTTGAGCCTCGTTCGCATCAAGTTGACTACAGGCTTTCACCAACCAGTCGAGATCAACAATGTTCATTGCTTTTTCAAGCAACACCTGCTGGTCAAAAACTTGTGAAAATCGCAAGACATAGCGAGCAATACCACCCCATCGACGAAAGCACTCCTGCACGACGTCCATAGGTGTATCCGAGTACATCAGCTTACGACATTGTAGAATCTCCTTCAAAGACCACACTGGCATGTAGCAGGACCGGCAATTGGTCTTGTTGAACTCGTACCAGATGGAGCGGCGCGCCGACGTCAAAAGAATCGTCTTCGCTGGGTAATACGCAGGCTTGACGGCATCCACGATGTAGTATGTAGTCGGCTGGTCGAGAATTGTGCACAAAATTCTTCCCTGAGATCCTTGAGCCATCACATTGTGAAGCAAATAAAAAAGCGCTTCTTGAGGGCCACCACTCTCATATACCACCGTTTCATTAGTACGGACAAGATGAAGCACGATCACATAGCCGAAAAACGTCTTGCCGATTCCCGGGTTGCCGAGGATCACGAGATGCGGTGTGTTCGTCTTTTCATCGTGGATCCTCTCGTGACAAAGTTTCCATAGCGCAGGGTAGCAATGACGAATGTAGATACGAGAGCCGAGTGTCGAATCACCAAGAAGATACGTGTCTCGGGGTAACTCGACCAATGCGCCAGCTTTCACGTCGGTACTGTCGTTCAGAAATGCGTTCCAAAATGCGACCAGTGCTGGCGGATTCAACGACATACTTTGCGTGATTGGGATATGAACGTCGCCCACAACAAGTTGACGATCTCGAGGCAGCTCAGCTTCCGACAATTGTGGCAGTTCCACCAGCACGTGAATCTCCTTGCGACCAGGCTGAAAGTTCTTCCCAAAGCAATCTTCGTCGAGAATCCACGACGAAAGCATCTCTTCATACTCGGTGCTGATGCCACCTCGCAAGAAGCCTTTCACCGTGTGGTCGTGGTTCATCCACGTGGCTTCCCCCTTCTTCCGCGCCAAGGAGAGCGTCAACAATCGTGAGGGAACAGTGTGCTGCTCGGTGCTCAAGATGCCAGCTAGCTTCTCCTGCAGCGCGCTCACTTTCGCATTGCTCGCTATCTTCACGGGAAACACAGTCCCTTCGCCGTATACCGCGCACTCCAACTCGACCTCTGCCATCTTCGTGCGGAAAGTTCTCGACTTAGCAGCAGCACTAATTCACGCAACACACCGCTCATTTTAACCAATCAGATCACTTCAAAATATTTTTTTTATTTCTGACAAATTTATTCCTCAATATATAGGAACTAAATAATAGTGAGTTCATCTTGAGCGGTTAAATTAAATATATAGAAAACAATGTGTAAGTACATCTTCCCAGAAAACCACCTCAAGACGAGCCAACAGTGCGACCCAAAAGGCGATTGGTGCCGACACCACGCAAAGTTTCAGCCAGCAGTTGCTGAACCTGTAGTTGCTGAACCAGTGATTGCTGAACATGCAGTTGCTGAACCAACGATGACCAAGTCTATTGAAAAAATTTATGGTGAGCATTGTATTCAGCACATGAAATCTGTCGATAAATAACATTAGCCCAAGTTGGGGGATTCACGAGTTTTATCACCAAGTGATTGGATCAAGTCGAAGATGCACGTAGTTGGTGATTCCGCTGATTACAAGCATAGCGATGATGTCACGCCTGACTTTGGCAACAACGTATACTGTGACGGGGGCACCTTGCGCTAGAGGAAGTTATCTTTCGAGAGTATACCAACTCTCAGTGAACGACAGTTCACAGGTCCCCTCTTTATTCAAAAGAGAGCGAAGTGACCTAATTAAGGTAGAATGTAAACTGAGTATATTTATAGGTAGATAAAGCTTGGGTTTAATACAAACTATAAGCCACCTATAGAAATGCAATGTCGTTAGCCAATGGTTGGATTTGAACGACCTTGGTACTTTGTACAAATATCCCGAAGTATGACGTGTCACACTTCATGTAACCAGGGTACACTTAGGGCTACGTACCCCGTTACAGATACACCTACCTCTTGCAATATCAAATCAATGAACTGGATGGATCACATGTACTTGACAACTTCTTCTTTAAGTCCAGTGAAGACCGTGAATCATTTGGAAAAGTGACCGTTGAATGCGGTGTGGAATACTGCACTGCAACTAAATCTACGATAATCGATTATATAAATTATACATGATGATTCACAATATTTGGTTCAGCAACAACCAAAACGTGCGAAATCTCGCTGGATTCTTTCCTCGTCCACCTCATTCTGATTGGTTCTTGATGCGCAAGACATATCTATGTGTAATCAAACAACAAGTAATGCGTTTCAACAAGGAGTGTGCTACTAAAGATTTCGATGATTGGTTTGATTCCAAGTATAATCCATCACTGAACGAAGGCAAATTGATAGGGCTTGCTGCTGGTTGTAGTTTTGCTGCATACAAGCAATGGAAATATAAATATGAAATCAAGGAGTCAAGGAAAATTTCCACTTCGAAGACGTTTGAGCATTCCACACCTGATCATGATTTCGAATTGACATTCAAATCTGAGTGGAAGTTGGCAACACTAACTCAACTGGTGGAATTACCTGGCCGAACAATTGACGACATGCGTTCAGCCATGGTGGATACATCATTTGAGATCGATGAGCTTGAATATTGGGCAGAGAAGTATCTAGTGATCGAGAACAAGCCCAACCGTGACTTTGATTAAAATTTCAGTACTTTCGAGAAGATGTTGAAAACTACCAGCTTCGAGTCTCTTCATGTGCTGAAACGATTTGTACTCTACTTCATTCACGAGTTCTACGTCTTTGAAGGAACCGATATCACCTACTACAAGCGTAAGCCAACGGAGGACGATAATTTTGTGATCAAGGCATATGATCCAAAGAACTGCTTCAAGGTGCAAATTCCGTTCATTGAAAACAAGAAGCCACGTTCCATCAAGCTGTCTGACCTTCTCAATACGGCTCCATTCCACAAGTTTGCAAATACTGTCTGCAAATGGGAACATGATCCAAATGACATGGAGACAATTAGCTTAACAAATCCACTACTGGCGAAGGATTTGCACGAAAAAATTACCGAATCTGACTTGCACCCAGTGTTAATTGATTACCTGAAGCGTATCATTTGCTTCGATCATCCTGAGAGGTACCAGTGGTTGATGGAGTATATTGGTAGTCTTTGTCACTATCCAGACAACAAGACGAAGGTTATGATCGTGTTATATTCAATGGAGAAGAAAATTGGGAAGTCCAATTTCTTCAAGCTCCTTACTAGTCTTCTGGGAACAGCAAATACTCACATGACTCAGCATCTTAATGTCTTTGGCGAGCGTGGATCGCCGCAACTTCGACATAAAAAATTGTGCTGGTTTGAGGAAATTGCTGGCGATAAGTGCTCGTTTCGTAATTGTCTTGAGCGAATAAAGTCTGCTATCACCGAGTCCGTACAATCTAGTCGAAAGCTCTACCATGAAGAAGAAGTACATGGCAACATCACTGAATTTATTGGTGCTTCCAACAACTTGATTGGCATCGTCGAAGACAAGATGGCAATTTTCGATGTAAATCCAGCGGAACAGCACAACAAGGTTTATTATGGAAAGATGATTGATGATGTGATCAAAAATGATAATGAGATGAGCAAATTCGACACATATTTGAAGCAGTTTGCCAACCCCAAGCCAAAATCCTTCTTCCGAACGCCTATCTATGATTCTATGACAACTGCTAGCAATGAGGGCATTGCCAACTATGTCAATGAACTTAATGAATCTGGACTAAATGGAACCGTACACAGTGAGTCGAAAGGCCTATATTGCGTGGAGAGAGATATTATGTATCAGCATTATCAAAGGTGGCGTGAGACAGCTGGTGAAGTCCCTGATAAGCGATCGATTGTGAGAAGATATTGAAGTTGGACAAGCGTATCACATTCAAGCGATACAAAGACAGTTGAGCCACTCCTGATGGATTCTTCTCTCCTATTGACTTTAACCAAGTCTAAAGCTTCCCGAAGCAGCAATATGACGATCGCGACGAGGTTGAGCCATGCCAACCCCAGTTAATTGCTTCACTCCTTTACGAATTTCGTGACTGAATCCACCAGTTTCTGGTGCGGTGATATCAGCAGCTGTATCCATTACAGAACCTGCAATTGGCTTCCAATTACTTTTCAAAAAAACCCAAATTGATTTTCCAGCTTCTTTCACGCCATTCTATAAATCTCCTAAAACAAATAATTATTCGCGATCTCGAAATGAGCAATGGCAGGCTATCCAAAGCCTAAATGAACCTGTATTTGAGGGAACTACTTCGATTGTTCAAATCGGGGAAGGCGAATATGCAATGGGATCCTAACGAATTCATTGCTCGTACTCAACACCCCAACAAGTACGACGATGCAAATTTTCAGAAAGTGTATGGTGTTCAGAGCTCTGACATGTTTGCTAGATTGATGCGTCTTTACAAAAGCAAATATAGTCTTATCCTTACTTTGAATGCACTTTACAAAATGGTGAAGAATCGATTTCCTGACGCGTTTCAATACTATAACGCAGTGAGAAAGGTACTTAACAAGCAGAATAAGGAGGAAAAATTGGATAATGAGCTTACGCCTGAAGAAGAGAAGAAATACATTAGCTACTAAGAATTGATAGCGGTTCCACGAAACGTCAAGAAGATTATCATGGATACATATGGTGAAATGTTTCTATCTAACCATGAGCTAAGCAAACTTACCAAAGCGAAACGAATTGCATATCTACGCCTTTTTTTGACTATGTCACACTATATCTCAATGTCAATTATCCTCTGCGTCTCGTATGGCCCTCAGTCTATCTGAAGAAAGTTGATGGTGGTAACTACCTCCAAGGAACGAAGCTCTACTCGAATAATTTTAAGAACGTTCGCCCCATGGGTGCGCAAATTATTGATCTAGATGGAACAACGAACAATCTTATTGCTAACTTTCTTCATTTTCTTTCAGGCTCTCTCGGGCAAACACCAACATATCTACTTTAGCGTGTTTACAACAATAGTCCAGGCGAATATGACAGTAATAATGGATTCAGCTCAGCTCTCTCAAAGCTCTTCGTAAAATACAATGGAAAGCCAATGAGCATGAGCATGATCCATCACATTGTCGAATCACATCTGATCCAATCACCAACATATGCGAAGCTTACTAATAGAGAAACACATGACCTTCACGCTAAGCTACTCCATAGCACGTTTGCTGCCAATACTAGCTACAACAAGATTGCAAACAGATCCACAGCATCAGAGGTTAGCGAGGAAGCTCCCGACTTCTCATATGAGCTAGCGCCTCAACCTGCATCACCTGCTAAGCCACAAACACACTCTAAAGCACGTAGGGAACGCATATTTCATGGAGATTTCACTCCAACAGGCAGTGATAAATCACTTGAAACTGAAATCGAGAAGTAATATGAATACACCCAATATAAAAAGCAAATCACATCCAAATGACGTCCAAACGGGGTCCACATGTTATGAATTTCAATGGATTGCACGCGCGTCTACGCAGCGGAAAAACACTTGTAAATCGGAAGACTATGCTCGTCTCTCATGCGTTCGTTGATTTATGGCACCTGATTGAGGATGAGAAGAGCTTCGACAAGCATTTCTTCAGACTTCTCGACGGGCCTGAGCAAGACTTTATGAGATATTGCTTGAGCAAATGTCATATCAAGTTACGAGAATTTAATTCGGCGTACAATGAGCAGCTGGATGGGGTAGTAAACCGCTTAAAAATGCTACAAGGAGCTACAGCTATTGGAGATGATAATCCAAGCATTAAAAAGGAAATGAAGCAACTTCTTGACAAGCTGTATGAGAAAGGAGTATTTTCAACAAATTATTATGCCCAATTCAAGCGGATGATGAAGCTCTCTTAGATTCACGCTTGAAGGTGAGTAATTTACTCGTATCAATGTATTTGGGCATCTTTGCCTTTTTTTGCTCCTTGGCGAGTTGGCTAACATTGACCTTCTCCAGTTGCTTCGTCAGAGTCTCAATGTTTGTGGAGCCATGGTCTGTCTTGGAGGGTCCAAGCGGATTGACAGTTCCGCAGGTGACACCATCACCGTCAATATCCATTGGTTGTGGCATCATCTGCCTGCGAATTCTTTTACGTCGATGCATTTTCTTCACTTGTGTATTTATAAGCAAATCAAAATGTCATTTCCAGTTTTGTTGAACGTCAACAATCAAGTTGCCCAGCATCACTTCCGATATCGATTCAGTCAACCGATTGATTTCAGTCAGTTTGAATGCGCACTTGGCTCGATCTCAATTTATTACAGCTGGAAGGCTATCACTGCTCAACGCCAAAACAACTTAATTCAAAATCATTTGGCCAACAGCAGCAACAACAACTACGTGCTCAATCACCTTGCCAGATGGTACATACTCAGCAAGTGATATCAACAACTACCTGCAGCAATGGAGTATTCAAAACAACTTAAATCTGGCAACAACACGACCGGTGAATACTACTACTTCATCTCGTGTGCTGAGAACCCATCCGCGTATGCGATTCAGCTCACGATGCTGCCTGTAAAGAATGTCACTGGATACACAGCAGCAAGCGGCCTCCCAACAATGCCAGCTGCATCACTGCATACACTCCTCAACTTCAGATTGATAACTCTGGATTTGGAGCTAACGTTGGGCTATCCAATGGTGTATATCCTGCTGCTCAAACTACGACCGTTTACGCCATCAATAACAACGTCACGCCTCCTGTCGCTGCTGTAATTCTAGAGCTGTCTAATCTTTATAACCCAATTGCAAGCCGCAATCAAGCTCTCCACACCTTCACATGCGCTGAAGTAGGATTCGGCGGACTTTTTACCACGTCACAAGGCCAAGGTATTGCATATTGTCCGATGCAAGGAACCAATAACGAGATCACGTTGAGCTTCTATGATCAAGACATGCGTCCGTTGCAGATTATCGATCCTTACGTGTGTATTCGTTTGCCAATGAGACAAAAAAATATGACTCGACGATGTGATTACATTTCGCAGATATACTCGATGACATTGCGATAGATCTTTCTTTCGATGATGTCCATTAACATAGTGCTCATCTTCTCAGATGTTACTCGCTTGTAGAGATCAATAAATTATTTGACTGGCATATCACTTGGAAAGTCGCGGCAAATAATTGCAAGATCTCGTTGGGTCAGGTTACGGCCGAGAACCACACATTGGCTGTTGATGCGAATCGTCTGTGGTATACCAAAGTAGCTCTGACTAATGTAGATCATACTCCATCCTTTTTTTCGGCCTCTGATGAAGTATCGATCGATTTGAGCTTGAGCCTTCTTTGGTTCGAGCACCAAATCATCGCATATAGCGAGTTTGCTTGTCTCAGAGTCATAATCGCTCATTGCTGGAACTACTCCATTTTCAAAAAAATCAACGTCATCGTGGGTATCCTTGAGATGATCGTAGAGCGTCTCATTCGTTTTCGTGCAGATGACGATCTTTGTAAAGCATTTGCTAAGCAGAGCGATGATATAGGGGACGGTGCTGGATTTGCCACTGCCCGATGGACTCGCTACGCAGAGCCTGAAAGGTAATTCAAAATGGTCATTCTTTGGATGTTTTTGGAGCTTTTTTATCTATCGTTTCATAGAAGTTAATCATATTTCTGTGATTGTATATACAAGTAAATAACATGTCTTCTCTTCCACCAACAACCAATAGTCCAGTCTTCAATAGTTCTTTCTTCCTTGGATCAAATATTTACTTGACCATCGCCACCGCTGGCAAGAGATACCAGAAACCCGGTGGGACTGGAGTCTTCAGCTCATTGGCTGTAGCAGGTAATCTCAACTGTGGATCGCTGACGATTGCACGAGCTGCTGTTGATCTCAGTTCACTGTCAGGAGTCACAGCTGGAACGGTTACAGCATCAAAGTATTTATGGTCGATGCGAATAAAGATATCAGCTCATTTCGTAATTTGACGGCAGTAAATTTTACTGGAACTCTACTGACGGCAGCGCAACCGAATACCACGTCGATTGGAACATTGTCATCTCTGAATGTGTTTGGATGATTGACAGCATTTACGTTGACTGGAACGCTTAGCACAGCAGCTCAACATAATATTACATTGCTTGGAACTCTCACAACTGGATTGCAAACAACGATCACCAACAACACAACTTCATTTGCAAGTTATGCGCGTTGGACAAACAGTCTTACTACGCCAATGAACTGTGTGCTCGAAGTGTCAAACATCGCGCCTAGGCTCGGAACAATCTCGCAACATACTTTTCGTATCTATTCAGGCAATGCAATTGCAATGTGGATGGACGTTAGCCAGAACGTGAGAATTGGAACCGTAGCACCATCTGGAACGTATAAGTTAGAAGTAGATGGATCTATAAACGCTTCCGCAATTAACATCAATGGAGTTGCAGTTGCTTTTCGGCTGATATAACATCTATCACCGGTATCACTGCGGGGATAGCTTCCGCAAACAAAGGTTTGGTTGCTGACAGTAGCCCAAATATCGCTGGAATAAATTCTCTCAGCGCAACATCATTGACTGGAACTTTGCTTACTCCAGCTCAACCAAACATAACGAGCGTTGGTACATTATCTAGTTGGAATCTGTCGGGTTCAGGTATCACTCACACACAGAGTGCTGGAGGCAATGTTGCTTTATTTACTAACTCAGCAGCTGTAAGCACGCTCACCATCGGTATCGCAAGTGCTGGTGGCGCATGCGATATTCGATCAGGTACTGCAAGCGATCTATACCTGGATGCTAATAATACGAGAAGGCTCTCGATTAAAAGTGGAGGTAATGTCGGTATCAATACAACTTCTCCAGGTTATCAACTTGATGTGAGCGGGTCTTTTAACCCCACCAGCTTTTACATGAACAGAACACTTATCACAGCATCGGCAACCGATTTGAATGGAGTAACGGGGTATGGAACGTATCTGAGTGGTATCACTCCGGGTTCTGTCGCAGCGAGCAAAGCTATGGTTACCAATGCAAACTCAGTGATTCAGTTCGGATCGGGCAGCGCTACCACAAACCAGATCAAACACATTGCGAGCACGAGCTTGAGAGATAGTATTCAAGTCTATCGTGTGGATGATTCCAGTCCACTGATCATTGGTACGCAAATTGATGGATCCGCCAGCACCAATAGAACATATCCCATTCTAAATCTAGTATCTGCAATTGATCTCACTGCACAAGTAGGTGGTGTTTCAGCTACAAGCGCTGACGTATTTAATATCAACTGGAATGATAAACTATCGGGTTGGTTTTACCTCTCAGACGCATAGATTCTGCTTCAATGTTGGCAATAGTCAGCCTTATAAAAGTGGATTTCCTCATTCATATACTCTTGCAACTTCAGCGGATGCCTTTTGTATAACTCCTGCTGGTTCATTCCCTACACCAGCGGCTGGATGTCTCTACCTTGTTTCCGACACTGTTAATAAGATGATATTCGATTTGAATACGCCATACACCAGTTCATTTGGAACAGCGCCAGTTTTACTGAATTCTGGCAATATCTACATAAAGGCATCTAACGCATTAAACGATGGATCTGCAAACTTCGATATGCTCATTTTCATGGAATTATCAAATGCAACGCCCATTGGTTTTTCGATTGCAGCTGAGCAATGCAACAAATGCGACTTCAACCAACTCTGCATATTTTGAATACACAACAGTAAATGATCTCATGATGATGACTGGGAATACAAGACGACTAACAATAAGTTCTACCGGGAGAGTAGGCATAAGAACTGGTTCACCTTCTGCAACGCTGCATGTTTCAGGGACAGTATCGAACACATTCAATGTTGGTGGAAGTCTATACTCTCAAACAACATCAACTGCATCAACATTCAGTCAGCTGACCCAGTAACAGTTTCCGTTAGTGCCATGTATAGACGAGCAAAGAAAACATCAAACAACTTGACGAATCCTACTGTGAAAACTCCTTCAAGGCAGATGTATTCACGTAACACTACACTGGATCGGAAGAAACCATTCCGAGGTTTGGCTTCATTGCTCAAGACTTGAATCGCCTTGGCTACATGAATCTGTTGACTATTACTCGAAATGAAAACATGAAGAAAGAAAATGATGATGACATCGAAGGAGCTCAAATGAACATTGACTACAATAAGATCACAGCCATCAACTTCATGATGATCAAAAAATTGAACAAGCGTATTGAAGAACTAGAAAGAAAAATGGGCCAACTTATATAGACTATGAGAGCCAAAACCTCAAAGCCAGTGCCCGAAGGTACAGCCACAATCAACTCAACTGTGATATCCTCTGATTCAGTAATGATAATCGATGGAAGGATTATGCTGCCAGTCCAAGATGAAAAGGATTCCAGCGTGATTGAGATAAATTTGAAGCAAAAAAAGATCAAGGTGCTTCGAGGAGTGAGAGGGCGCTTGACAAATAAATTTCTCTCAGCTAGCAAAAAAAAACACCAAGCGCATTCGTATTCAAAGACAATTCGCAACTTCGGAAGGATAGTTTCTCGATGTAGAGTGATATTGTGGCAGTAGAAACTTATGTGTCTAATACAACCTTCATCCACTCTTTCCTATTTTTTTTGTATTTGGTTCTTGTTGGCCTTCGTATGTTTCCTGTCATTTTCGATGCATGCGTATCAATATAATTATTACCATGTTTGTCATCTACGACCGATTTAAATTGTGTTCTGATAGTATTAAGAAGATGGTTTCACTTCACAGTTGTGCTATCATCAACAACTTTATTAAAATAAGCTTTTACACGCTCCTTGACCTCCTCTTTCTTATCAGCACCAAGATCAGCAGAGCTCATTTTGCGCTCCATTTCTTCCTGTTTGATTTTATTTTTGGTCGGAGATTAGGAGATGTCTCATCTGGAGCAGGTGCATCACGTTTACGTTTCAAGAACGTCTTTGCGATTTTACTGGCCTTATCGTCAATGTCTTCTTTAGTAGTCTTACGGTTATGCATATATACCTTGCTTCTATAATCTTTATTTTTCGTCAAGTATTTTAAATACGATCTTGAAAAGCTTCTTCCATATCCATTTTTTTCTTTCTTTTAGTTTAAATGAAGTTGTTCATATGATTCATGAAATTTTCGTCATTGATCATTTCCTCGTACGAGAAGCTCGGTGGAGCGCTCATGCTCCCGTCCGTATCAGTTTGCTGAGGAACATACTTATATGTTTTTGAAGATGTGGATTTGGTTTCTTTTGGTGAGGGTTTGGTTTCTTTTGGTGAGTCGTGGAGCTTTCATTCGTCACCCTTAACTACTGGAGGAGCCTTCTTCGTGAGCTTACTAGTGATCTGATCATAGTCATAATCTCGTGATTTGCCCATGCCTTGTTGGAGCAGAGTTGCCAAAGAATCGCTGCTAGCGCCGTCTAAAGCTTGCTGCTGAATCCTTGCTTTCAACTTCGCGCCTTGGACAAAATCACTTTTGGCCATTGCATTGTAGTAGCGATCATACGCTTTTTGCTTAGTTTGGTTATCAGTGAAGAACCCGTTCATTTGTGCCTGGATGCTATATTTGGCCAATAAAAATACTAATTGATAGCGGGTTGGCATTTAGTTTTGAACCGCGCCTTGAGAGACAGTGCCCATAGCAGTATCTACAGTTGCTACGACTTCACGTAGAATATGAAAATAAATCGTAAGCGCGTAGTTCGTGTTGTTCGTGCCTGAAACAATTGTCGACTTGCTTGCACCATCGTCGCTGGGTAGACGACGGCCAATGTCAACAGCAATGAATCGGTACAGTGATTCCCATAGATGCTGAGACAGTAAGCCAACCTTAGTGACATCATTGAGGCCACCATCAACGCCAGATTTTGACATTTCTTGTACGAATAGATCGTAGCCGAAGTTGACAGAGTTATTCCAAATTGGGACGTTACCCACCGTTACTTGGATATTTTTTAAAGCTGCATAAGGACTCGTCGTGGCTGGCATCGTTGAAAAGCAACTACGGAATGGATTGATCACATCTGGTAAAGAGCTTGATCCAGGAGTTACATTTGTAATAACAGGTTGCATAATCAATTTCTTCGGATTGGCAATACCATTCGTCACCGTCCATGAAAATGACTGACCGGATTGGACAGTAAACTTGCAAACTTGCTGATTACACGTTCAAAGTAACGGAACGTCTTCTTTTGGATGAGAGCGTTGTCAGCTGATGGATTTGGGCTATACGTTGGAACCAGTAGACGAGAGAATGTCTGCGATGGAGCAATACCACTTCCCGAAGTTGCAGTACCATCAACATCGGCTGTGACTAATAAATTTGTTGATCCTGGAACAGCTAAACCAGTTGACTCGCCAGTGTTGGTTGTATTTGCGGATGAACCATTCCGGAGAATTGGGCAAGTGTTGCCGAAGCTCATGTTACTGTTCATGCTAGCAATATTCGTTGCTGCAACCGTACCTGCTGATCCACCAGTGGTAATTGACGTAGCAGAGCTGTTATAGCTGATATAGATGAACCCCTTCGTGTTCTTTTGCATTGTACATTTCTTGAAGTAGTCGGATAAGTCAGAGAGCTTAATGCAGGCTAAATAATGAGCTACGTAAAATTGAGCACCGGCAGCAACGGCGCCAGCTGGCGCGACGTATACGTGCGGCTTTGACACAGCTTGGATACTGGCATTAGATCCCATGATATCATATGCAAGTTTACCGCTGCTTTGATCAAGCGCGGTGAATAGCGATCGTTCGTACGCACCTACATTCGAAAATGTGTTAAAAAGACCCCATTCGCCAACGGTGCCGTTAATATAATTGGATGTTGCCATGTTGTCAAGATTTTGGGCGACTCCGGGAATTGGTAGACGATATTCATCTAGCACGAAGTTGCTCCTTGGTCCTCGTTTAATGTAGGAACTGTAGTCCCATTCGGTTGGCGCCTTGAACGTAGCATTCACATTTCATGAACTTGATTCGTCTGAACGGTCACGCCATCTACAACAACTTGAACGGAATCAATGAATTGCCAGGCATCTGCCTTAGGAACAAGCTGATCAACGGTACAGGCAGCCGTCGAGGTAACAGAATATCCGCCAGCATTGAGAATCTGAAGCTTGATTGGAAGCTGAATGACAGCCTCTTCCCAGTTGACAAACGCAGCTTGAGAAGAGATCGTGGATAGGTTGAATTGAATTTGACCAGCGTACTGACCAGTGCTACTGGTCGAATTTTGAATAAGAATAGTCTTTGGGAATAACGCGTGGTCTTGGAAGGCCAAGAGGATCGAAGTAGCGCTTGTCTTTGTTTGAGACTGCCAGCCAATGTGTGCCTCCGATAGTTGGATTGCCCATGTTGATTATTGCATAATCTGTGCTTCTACCAAGATTTCGCTTGAAATCGATTTGATCTACCTTTACCCCAAGCGAAGTAGCGAGTTGCATTAGTTGATCATCTGTTGTTCGAGATAATTTAATAATTTTCTTCTCGCTCATATTATGTTTTTGCTGAAGATCTATATCTTGCCCAATATAAAGCAATCTCGTACTATACAATGTCCACCGCAAGTGATATCTCTGCTTTCGAGCACTTCGTCGAACCAGCTCCAGCTGAAACGCTCTTCCGTGATAAGAAATGGAAATTGATATCCAAGACCCCCGCTTCGGGCACTGTGATGGCTTCTGTATCTTATGGTTCTACTATTTGCAGCATGGAGAAGAAGACGAGTTCTACAAACTATTCAAGCAGCTCGGATAATGACATCTGTAATATAAAGTATGCAAGAGTTAGGCTCTCAATATCACCAGGCAGAAACTCGCGATTGATGAGATTGAGTTGATTTTGAGATTTTTGAATTCGCTCTTGTTGAGATTCAATCATCTTTTCAATGCGCGTGGGCTCTCCGACAAAGTCAAAACCCTTAAATCCAGCGATCAAGCGATCAAGCGGCTGTATACTTCATATCTATAATTGTCAATATAGTCTTGTATGGCTAGATTGTATATTCTAGAATATTTAGTCTGTATATACAGATATTGCTGCATGATCGCTACCATAAATAGTTTTTCGAGAACCAATCGGGAGTGTAAGGATGTTGATCATCAATCGGACCATGTCGCTTATAGTATCGCTCTCTTCGCTTTGTATCTTTGTGATCATAGTCACGGTATGCTTTTAAATTTGTGCGATCTTGATATTGCTGATAGGGCTCACCATTAGACTTGATTGCTCCAAACGACACGACTCTGCCATCGCTGAGCAACGCATCGTATTTTTTTGCCCTTGCGCTATGAAACGCGGAACTTATATCGTGTATCGTGACAGAGCGATTACAGCTATGAGCGATAGCACCGATAAGATTGATAGATTGGAAATCCTCAAAAGTGAATTGGAGCGCCTGCAGGTCTTGTAAAAATAATACCTCACTTCGAAGACTGGTTCATATTCGCCATCACCAAACTCAAGGTCTTCTCTCGAATGTTAGCATCAGACTTCACCTTATCAGTGTCGAATGTAAATGGCTTCACGTTGATTGGTGCGATTGTTGGAGTGTAAACTTTGTCATCATTATCATCAATAACGACCGGCTCCTCATCAGCTGTATCAACGTATTGAATGTCCACTTTCTAGGTATATTTATCTGAAATATATTTAAGATAATGTAGAAACGATGTTATTATCTTCATGTTGTTCATGTATCGCTTCTATGAGTGACGCTTAGCGCGTATCGGTCTCCATGGTTATCAACACATTGTTATTATCTATATCTCTAAAACAAATTGCCAGGGTTACAAAAAATCTATCTTAAGCATTGAAAATATATGCAATTGGATCCTCAATTCGTTGTTGTTGCTCCTCCTTCACGCATCGTGCATTAACAAAATTTCGTATCATTTGCTGGTGATTGGCATCACGTCGTTTCTGACGATTACTTCTGGTATCTTTATGATAAGATTGACGCGAGTGATTCATGACTGTTTATATGTACCTGGAGAAAGTAAAACAAAATATCATAGTCTAAGCACTCTGTTCTTCAAGCCACCGCTTGTGCTTCTTCGATCGAACGTGAACATGGTGATTTGCAGCAGAATATATGCCACCACATTCACAATTGGATCGAGCTGCTTGTCGGGCTTTAGTTATTGCATCCCATCGTTGCTTATTTTGCCCTATAGTATTCTTTTTTCTAGGCCTCAAATTTCTCTTTATTATCTTTTCGATACTCTTTTTTTCGCAGCTGATCTATCGCAAACGCATTGTTTTTATTTACTGCTGTTTTCTAAATTTGCCATTCAAAGTTGTTCATATGCTTGAAGATGCTGTTTGTCTACAGCCTCATACTCCTTTACGAGAGTGATCTTGAATTTTCGATGCCGTGAGTTTTGAAGTATGGAAAGATTGACATCTGTGTATGCTTGCCTTCGACCCAGCTTCGAAAGTTTTTTTTTGTGTCCTTGCCAACGCCATGAAAATTTGTTGATAGTAGAGCCAATATAGCACATGTCACTCTCAATATGGATGATTCTGTAGACCCGGACAATCATTTTATTTCTCAAACTGGATTTCCAATTTTATAGTCTCTATATATTGATCGACATATTTATCACAATTAAAATAAATTTAGTCGGGCGTCGCTATATGAAAATTATACAGAGGGGGGTAGGGGGTAGTATAGAAAGAACATAAAGAGAGACAGTGCTGCGTTTTTTTGTGGAACTTAGGAACTCGGTCCCGCATGGTATATAAAACCTACCATGATCATAATAGTTAATGTTACGTCGGCTTGGTGACATGGAACCGGTTCAGGTCATGTTTAGGAACTTTACGCACTACTGAATTTTAATAACTACAATCACTCTGGTAATCCCTCGTTTAAAGTGCCGATCGGGGACAATGTACGAGAATTCACATTAGGATTACGTTAACTCGCGCGTTCTTTCTCTGAGCGTACGCTAGTGGACGGACTGCTTTGATTATGTTACATCGTCCGCTCAACCTGTGCATAAAATGGCATCTAGAGTACCTCTAGCCGCCCTTAGATACAGCGATGATGTACATGTAGTACAGTATTAATACGTCACTTCACGCACGAATCGAAGCTCTCAAGACACTCAAAGGACCAGTATCGGAAGTGGACGGAGGCTGTCGTCGCCGCCTCGTTCCCGTCTTGTCCCTCACCACGTTTCTCTGATATTCGAATTATCGGAAGTTGTCACTTACAATAACAGCCGTTATCCCAGCGAACGCTCCACCAATCACAATGCATAAATAAAAGAGTGGTGCAGCACCAATAGGGAAGAATAGAATAACAAAGGCAGCGAGCCTTTTGCTTCGAGGCCATGAAGCAAGATAGGGTCGCAACCTGCGGCCCGCATCACAAGAGAGGCGACGCCTGGACTGTTTTGCCGTATGAGGGAGGCGATGCTTGGATAGTGTACGCTGTGCTGTCGTGCGAGGGAGGTGATGACCCGTAGATGATATTGAAAGGAGGATTCTGGGTTTAAGTGAGCCTTGTGCTAAACATGGTGGTGCGTGTAAATGGGACATGCGCAGAATGACGCGCGAATGCTAGGTGGAGTGAAGTGTATTGCTATGCTAAGCTATTGTCCGAGTGTGGTGATACCTGTACAAGGATAACAATAAGCGCTAGAGCGTGTGAAGAAGCTACATGAGGAAGAAACTCCGGAGGGAGCGACACGGTAAGCCTACGGCAAGATTAAAACGAGGGAAAGCGAGATGAATGAGCAGATGACTCGCTAGTGAAAAGGCAATGCATGCGTAAAAACCTAGTGAAGAAATATCTAATACGAAACACTCACTTGTGACTGCGGTGTATTTAGTCTTATGTAGTTTATAGTCTCCAATTGAAGCTTTCACTCAGTGTGTGGAGGGTATGCTGTGACTGTTTGCGCTGAGCCTCCAGAATGCAGACTGCTTCATCTTCATTAACTTTCTATTCCTGTGCGATCAGATTAACTCGATCAATAATTCTTTTGCGCCTGAAGTAGAATCGCTTTTCGGCTGGATTATTTCGCCAATTGGATCCGTGTAGCTTCTCCAATTCGCGTACAGCAGGACTACCATTAATTTCCGTCGTCCACTCCTGCCATACTTGATGAACCGTTTTGAGAGATCTCGTGAGCTTGTACGTCGTGGGTAGCCGCGAAGTCTGAGCTGGAGCCGAGGCTGCAGCAGTTGGTGTGTTCAAGTCCAAGGTCAAACGTACGGTGGCGACACCAGAGGTAAGCTGTGAAATCGTATTCTTAATGTGATTGCCGACTTCTCTGAGTTTGTTATCAATGTGTGCCAGTGTTTGTTCTTGCAGCTGTCGTAGATGTTGCATTAAATCTGGGATAACGTCATTCAAATGATCCGCTTGCGGTTATTTCTCCGTGAGCATTTTGGTTTTCAGCTCAGCTGCGAATGGGTTAAACTCGCTGCAGCTAAATGGAGGGTGAGCCCATAGTTTATGGGTCGGGTAAAGGTCACGCAGCAGAACCGCGTCATGTAGGACAACTATACGAAGGTACAGTAGTAACCCCAAGAAGCCCCCGGTTGCTACGTTGGGTGCTGACTGTTGTTTGTATGACGCCATATAGAAATCGAGAAAGGGAAATACGCCACGCTGAAGCTGCTCAGGAGGAAGAAGAGCTGCCCGCTCTAACGAAAACGACCGTTTGTCAGGGGGAAATCCTGCTAGAGACCGCATCGCTTCTCGTGGCAAAGCGCTCAGGCAACAGCCGTCCATTGCGGATGCATTCCACCTTCCTAACCGACGAATTTGTGAATCTGTAGCACCTGCTAATTCGACCATCCTTGCTCCTGAACCCCGTGCCGCATGTGTCTTAGCCTTCGTATGCATGCCTAATGCTGTGAACGCCTTTATAGTGGCGTCGTAATGCGATCGGTATGTCATTGATTTTGTTGGATTCTTGTTTGACTTTAGAAGTTTGATGTCGTACCAGTCTTCAGGGGCCAGAAAGTTAGGTAGCAATTCCATTTGCACACACCAGCGATAAAACAGATACAGGGTCATCTGTCTCTTTTTTTTCTAGACAGCGCTATTTGAGTGAGTGCCCCAACTGAGCAAACTTCAACATTGTTGTGCCTAATACACGAACCAAACTCACGACGAATAAGCTGGTTTGTTTCCCCCTGCTCCATTATCATGACTAGTGCCCGGTAATCTGTAAATTATTCGTGTTCCAGAATTACACTAAAAAGGTCCAAATTACTGGCAGACTCGCCTCTTAAGAGACATGCGTGGCACAGGAAATGACTCATCCGATTCCGTAGATCAGCACCTGTGTTCAGGCCCATATAATAACGAGAAATCGCAACCAGATCGGCTGTGGTGCAGTACTTATCCAGGAGAGATCCGACGCCTCGGTCAGCATATTCGCTTTTTTTCGTGCTTTTCTCGCTTCAGCGCTGAAAGTAGTGCTTTAATCAAGCTGTTGCGTGGATGAGGGAGTGAATTCACACCTCTAGTCTGCTGATCGCTGTACAAATCTGACATAGCGCTCACGTATATCTCTACAGTAGCAACTCCAATCTTTCGCTGTGAATTTTCGACACGAACTTCGCGATCTACCACCTCTTCACGTAGAAATAGATGTAGCTTCGATGCCGTAACTTGGTAGCGTGTAGTTTTCATGAAAAATTCTTGTGGTCACACCATGCCTTGAACTTGCGCTCTTTTGGCTCGTACGCTCGAGCTGTATTTGCAGGGCGGGATTCACGACACCGGTCCAGCGTTGCGTCGGCACTCTCTTCTTTGCTCCACCTGAAGCAATGGCACCTCTACAGCTAGATCCAGAAATGGAACTTTTGCCTTCTGTAACAGAAATACATCTACCTTCAAAACTGTAGTAGATATTTTTTATGGGCATTTTGGAAGGTTTTAACTATCCACGCTGAACGGTTTTTACTGAGGGACG
>NW_003303701.1:336858-392666 GCF_000142945.1 Phytophthora infestans T30-4 | reverse complement strand
ACCTAGCATGCACGCGTCATTCTGCGCATGCCCCATACACGCACTACCATGTTCAGCACAACGCTCACTCAAACCCAGAATCCTCCTTTCAATACCATCTACCCGGTCATCACCTCCCTCACACGACAGCACAGCGTACACTATCCAAGCATCGCCTCCCTCGTACGGCAAAACAGTCCAGGCGTCGCCTCTCTTGTGATGCGGGCCGCAGCTTGCGATCCTATCTTGCTTCATGGCCTCGGGGCAAAAGGCTCTTGCTGTTGGCTGCCTTTTTTATTCTATTCTTCCCTATTGGTGCTGCACCACTCTTTTATTTTATGCATTGTGATTGGTGGAGCGTTCGCTGGGATAACGACTGTTATTGTAAGTGACGGCTTCCGAAAATTCGGATATCAGAGGAACATGGTGAGGGACAGGACGGGGACGAGGCGGCGACAGCCTCCGTCCACTTCCGATACTGGTCCTTTGAGTGTCTTGAGAGCTTCGATTCGTGCGTGAAGTGACGTATTAATACTGTACTACATGGTACATCATCGCTGTCTCTAAGGGCGGCTAGGGGTACTCTAGATGCCATTTTATGCGCAGGTTGAGCGGACGATGTAACATAATGAATGCAGTCCGTCCACTAGCGTACGCTCGGAGAAAGAACGTGCGAGCTAACGTAATCCTAATGTGAATTCTCGTACATTGTCCTCGATCGGCACTTTAAACGAGGGATTACCAGAGTGATTGTAGTTATTAAAATTCAGTAGTGCGTAATGTTCCTAAACATGACCTGAACCGGTTCCATGTCACCGAACCGACGTAACATTAACTAGTATGATCATGGTAGGTTTTATACACCATGCGGGACCGAGTTCCCAAGTTCCACAAAAAAAATGCAGCACTGTCTCTCTATATGTTCTTTCTATACTACCCCCTACCCCCTCTCTATAATTTATATATATTTAAGAGTATAAGAACTCGGAGCCCGAGCACCAACGGAAGATGTCAATGTAACCACAGCCCTTCTAGTTATTAAAATATGGTTCCGAAAATTTTCGAACCAGGGTTCCCACAATTAACACATATAATTGCAATTCACTTTATAATTGAAGCACCACAGCAGCTCTAGTAAGTACTTGTCTGGTCCGAAAAAGAATTAACAGTTCTTTAAATCGGCGATAACTTTGGTCGTACAGCTCCAACGGAAGCGTGTTTGAGTTGTTTGAGTTAGTTTGAAAGCTCTACCTACTTACGCAGCATCAGCACGATTTTTTAATGATCAAATTTCCCGCCAAATTTGACCATTTGAACTATCACTTTATGGAGGGTAGAGTTTTTTTTTCGCTTCGACGTCAAAAATAATCCAAAAGGAAAACAACTCAACACACCTCAGAATTAAACTTTAAAATATACTAGAAAAAAGCAAATAAAGCTTAATCTAGTGGTATATCACTAAAAGCAATTCAATCCATTTTTGTGTCAATTACTCTCTATCCGCGTGCATACAAATCCTCATATGAGCTCATTTTAACCAATCGAACCCATCTCAGAGTGGACATTGACCAATCAAACATGCGAGGCTTTTTTATCTCATTGTTAATTCTTTTCTGGACCAAAGAAGTACGGCATCATTTTGGAACCGGTTCGGAACGCGGTTTTGGAACCTCGGAACTGCACACCTACTCCGATTCAAGTTTGACTTCCATCGCAAACTGCTGTATCTTGCACACGTTCTCATAGCTTGGCGCCATCATCCTCTTGCGTTTTGAGTCCAAATACCTTTGATATTTGAAATCGGTGAATCTGTCAGGCGGAAGCACGAAGAACAGCCGCGGCTGTTCAGGATTCCCCAGAAGCTTCAACACATCGTGGAGACCTTTTTGCTTGCAGGGGTGTTTGTGTGCACCTGTCACCTGCAACAAAATATCCGGCTTGATGATCGCATCGACCGACTGGTAATTCTTCGCCGCTGGCTGTAGGTAACTCGTGTTAGTAGCAGCTTCAATTTCACTGTCATCATTGAAAACGACAACTTTCTCGAATCTCTCAAAAGAAATAACAGGTGCGGCGCCACCGTCGACCAACGCCACAGCAGTGGATTCTTCCATCGCAACGGAATCATCTGCATTCATGCCATCATCACCATCCTCGTCATCGCCGTCCCATTCATCTTCCATAAGGTCATCATCATCATCGTACGCCTCGTTGTTTTCGACCAAACGTCGAACTTTAAACGTTCCACCTCGCGGCAGTACCGAATGCACATGCCCTTCGAACAAGTGGCCACGAAGCACAGCAAGAGCACCAAATCCATCCGAGGCAGCAATGACTCTAGCAGCTTCCGCTTATCCTTCTTGTACAACACGATTGTACACCGCTTGCTGAACATATTGCGATGCAAAAACGATGTACTCGCTGTCAAAAGCTTTGCTGACGCGATAGTGCAGCAATCGATGCGACACTTGAGCGTCGTTCGCATCAAGTTGACCACAGGCTTTCACCAACCAGTCGAGATCAACAATGTCCATTGCTTTTTCAAGCAACAACTGCTGGTTACGAACTTGTGAAAATCGCAAGACATAGCGAGCAATACCACCCCATCGACGAAAGCACTTCTGCACGACGTCCATAGGTGTATCCGAGTACATCAGCTTACGACATTGTAGAATCTCCTTCAAAGACCACACTGGCATGTAGCAGGACCGGCAATTGGTCTTGTTGAACTCGTACCAGATGGAGCGGCGCGGCGACGTCAAAAGAATCGTCTTCGCTGGGTAATACGCAGGCTTGACGGCATCCACGATGTAGTATGTAGTCGGCTGGTCGAGAATGTGCACAAAATCTTCCTGAGATCCTTGAGCCACCACATTGTGAGCAAATAAAAAGCGCTTCTTGAGGCCACCACTCTCATATACCACCGTTTCATTAGTACGGACAAGATGAAGCACGATCACATAGCCGAAAAACGTCTTGCCGATTCCCGGGTTGCCGAGGATCACGAGATGCGGTGTGTTCGTCTTTTCATCGTGGATCCTCTCGAGACAAAGTTCCCATAGCGCAGGGTAGCAATGACGAATGTAGATACGAGAGCCGAGTGTCGAATCACCAAGAAGATACGTGTCTCGGGGTAACTCGACCAATGCGCCAGCTTTCACGTCGGTACTGTCGTTCAGAAATGCGTTCCAAAATGCGACCAGTGCTGGCGGATTCAACGACATACTTTGCGTGATTGGGATATGAACGTCGCCCACAACAAGTTGACGATCTCGAGGCAGCTCAGCTTCCGACAATTGTGGCAGTTCCACCAGCACGTGAATCTCCTTGCGACCAGGCTGAAAGTTCTTCCCAAAGCAATCTTCGTCGAGAATCCACGACGAAAGCATCTCTTCATACTCGGTGCTGATGCCACCTCGCAAGAAGCCTTTCACCGTGTGGTCGTGGTTCATCCACGTGGCTTCCCCCTGCTTCCGCGCCAAGTAGAGCGTCAACCTGGCAGGATCAACTTTGAAGCGATCATTGACGTCTTTCTTCTCGTTCACAATGGCCTTCTGCAGCGCGCTCACTTTCGCATTGCTCGCTATCTTCACGGGAAACACAGTCCCTTCGCCGTATACCGCGCACTCCAACTCGACCTCTGCCATCTTGGTGCGGAAAGTTCTCGACTTAGCAGCAGCACTCATTCACGCAACACACCGCTCATTTTAACCAATCAGATCACTTCAAAATATTTTTTTTATTTCTGACAAATTTATTCCTCAATATATAGGAACTAAATAATAGTGAGTTCATCTTGAGCGGTTAAATTAAATATATAGAAAACAATGTGTAAGTACATCTTCCCAGAAAACCACCTCAAGACGAGCCAACAGTGCGACCCAAAAGGCGATTGGTGCCGACACCACGCAAAGTTTCAGCCAGCAGTTGCTGAACCTGTAGTTGCTGAACCAGTGATTGCTGAACCTGCAGTTGCTGAACCAACGATGACCAAGTCTATTGAAGAAATTTATGGTGAGCATTGTATTCAGCACATGAAATCTGTCGATAAATACGATCAGCCCAAGTTGGGGGATTCACGAGTTTTATCACCAAGTGATTGGATCAAGTCGAAGATGCACGTAGTTGGTGATTCCGTTGATTACAAGCATAGCGATGATGTCACGCCTGACTTTGGCAACAACGTATACTGTGACGGGGTCACACAGCACCTTGCGCTAGAGGAAGTTATCTTCCGAGAGTATACAAACTCTCAGTAAACGGCAGTTCACAGATCCCCTCTTTTTTCAAAAGAGAGCGAAGTGACCTAATTTAAGTAGAATGTAAACTGAGTATATTTATAGGTAGATAAAGCTTGGGTTTAATACAAACTATAAGCCACCTATAGAAATGCAATGTCGTTTGACCAATGGTTGGCTTTGAATGACCTTGGTACTTTGTACCAAATATCCCGAAGTATGACGTGTCACACTTCATGTAACCTGGGTACACTTAGGGATACGTACCCCGCTACATCCCCCTCCCCCACTTAGGTTCGGTTTACCGACCAATCAGAATGAAGAGGTGTTCGTCACAAACTCTCATTCTAAAAGTCGAAAACCATCGACTTGGCCGCGCGAGCGCGGCGGAGGCTCACTTCACAGTTAGAGCCTCGAGCAGCAATCTGTGCGCTCTTCTTTTAGGTCTCCACTTCGACCGTTTATCATGCCTCGTGGCACTGCACATAGCGGTGCGAAGACACACTCCAAGGCTGCTGCCGGAAAGGCGCAAGCCAAGAGCACTAAGCCTCACGACAAAGGCTCGGCACTGAAGAAGGCTACTCAGGTGGCCTCCGAGGCGATCGGTTCCTCGGGTGACGCGGCTGTGGGCAAGCGAGCAAGCAAGCGCCGCAGACCGTCGCCCTCGGCCTCTCCAGACAACCGTCCGAACCCTCGGTTCGTAGAACGTGAGTTCGACTGTGGCGGTGAGGGCGAAGTCGAGTCCGAGAGCACGCACGACGCTCCTGCGGGCTCTGTGGGAGGGCACAGCCCAGTGCCCAGTGAGCACAAGGACGACAGCGTGCAGTCGCTCGCAAGTGATCAAGGTGATCACGTCTGTCCGCTCTGAGAGTCCGGCCGTCGAGGCTAAGGGCACTCCCAAAGCTGGTGGCGATGAGGAAGAGATTCCTCGCAAACGTCTCTCGCTTGCCGAGGGTCTTGCGCGTGCTAAGACCTCTAAAGCCGAAGGCGCCAAGCCCTCAAAGAAGCGTACGGCCTCTAAGTCTCCACTCCGCGAGGAGAAGGAGTCTCGACACTCTTATCGGAGCATCTATGACTCCTCGGATGAAGAGGAGAAAAGGAGGAAGAAGATGAGGAGGAGGGTGCTATCTCTGAGCCCCGGGGGGTCACGAATGACCTCGACCAGCAGCAGGAGGATTTCCAAGCTGCCCAGCGTGTGCGTGGGGGTTCGGTGGCGGCACCCGTCAGCCAGGGAGTTGCCATCAACCTAAGAGGGTATTGGCCTCCCGAGGAGAGCTCTGGGGCTGACCTCTTCTTCAAGCTTCTCGTCGCTCCTCGTGGCCTTGTGGGCGGCCACACTTCTAGGGGCATTTACGAACGTGTCCTTGTTCAGAAAGAACAGTTGTTCGTTGACAACTTGGAGGCTGCTCGGTGTGTGCTTCTCACGCCACACCGCATCCCCTTTAAGGGCTTCACGACTTGTCGTAAGAAGCCCGTGACCCGAGGTGGCCTCTATCCTCTTTGGGGATACCTCTGGGTTATGCCCGAGAACTGTCCCACGTGAAGTTCTTGTGCGGACATGTTCTGGGCATGGGTGGAGTCTCTTAAGTACTCACCCACGGAGTTACGGGAACTCCATGAAGATCAACTGCTGTCCCGCATCCTGGACCAGCGTGATCTTCGTGTGAGGTTTGCCCACTTGGTCAGCAAGCGCACGCTGCCAAGGGACATCCTGAAGCGCGCGGCTTCCAGCGCTCACGATGAGCGCGGGTACGGAATGTATTCATCGTCCGTACCCTGTTCGGGCAAGAAGCCCCGGACTACTTATGAAGCTGCCGCCGCTTCTGTTCCCAGATTGCGACAGCCTTCTGGCAGTCAATCAGGAGCCGTTCAATCGGCTCCCACGAGTTCTCGGAGTGGGCATAACCCCTCCACTTCACGAGGAGCTGTCGCTTACTGCGACACCGTTGCTCCTGGAGGATCCGCTCCACGTGGAAGTGGACTTCTCCATTCCGGTCAAGCGGGGGCGGAGGTGCCCTCGTACGAGTACGAGTACTCGGCGCCTCCCGAGAGCCACTCTCGTCCGAGTGCTCCGACTGCGGGTCCGACACGGGACCCTGAGGTTGACCGCCTCCGTCAACGTGTCCTCGTGCTTGAGATTGCACTTGGCCTTGGGACTGGCGGTGATGCTGCTGCCCAGGCCGGGAATCAGGGCGAGCTCGCTCGTCTTGCGGGCCGCCTGTAGGAGCAAGAGGTTGCGAGCCTGCATCTGCGGGTGGATCGCCGGGCCTCTTCGTCCGATGTGGACGAGGCCTTTCGCATGATCCGACGGATCGGGGCTCTGCTGCCACGTTCGGAGCCGCCTGCGGCACACTCCCAGACGTACGCGTATAGTGCGTACCCCGCGTACTCAGCGTACTCAGCGTACTCGGCGTATGGCTCCGGGGTCCGTTCGCACGGAGCCCCTCCGGCGTACGGTCTTGACCGCAGCCTTGCCGTTCCGACCGAGGCTTGGGTGCCTGCTCCGACGCCCTCGTCGACGTCAGTGACCGGCCCTCGCTTCGAGGAGCTGGGACAAGGTTGGTCTGCGAGTCAGCAACCCCCTGCGGATCAAAGTACCGCTTAAGACGTCCAATATAGAACGTCGGGTGCGTCGTCATTGACTTTGGCAGGTCGATGCTGTACGACGCACCATGTCTGGCCAGGACTGCAAATGGTCCGATGAAGCGGTGCTTCAGCTTGTTGCTGCCGACAGAGCTGGCAGTGTCAAGAGGTAGGTTCGTCGTGTCTAGCAACACTAAGTCCCCCACCTTAAATATACTTAAGTTTCCTCTGTCATGTTTGTCGGAGTACTCCTTTTGTTTATCTCGGGCCGCTGCCATGGCATCGCGGACCCTGCTGACAACGCTCAGATTGGTATCCATAAACGATTCCACTTGTTTCCGCAGCGCAACTGGTCTCACATCCGAGACCGGGGAGGAAAGGGCTTTCCGAGCCTCTCCTCCACTTAGAATAGAGGAGTCAGTGTCTCCTCGAAGAGTGAGAGGCACTCTGGGGTGACGGAAGCCGTTCAAGTAGAACGACGTGAACCCCGTGGACGCGTGCACAGCGTTGTTGAGCGCAAACTCAACAACTGGAAGCTGCGTCGACCACGTACGTGGTGCTGCCGCGCACACACTGCGCAGAGTGTCCTCGAGCACTCGATTGACGCGCTCTGTCTGGCCGTCTGTCTGCGGATGGTCCGCAGTGGACATCTGCAGACGAGTTCCCATTATATGGAACAGCGTTATCCAAAACGCAGCCGTGAACCGCGGGCCTCGGTCCGAGCCAATCGCCTCCGGGAGACCGTGATAGCGGAACACGCCATTAACGAACAACCTTGCGGTTCGTTCGCCCGTAACAGTGACGGGAACCGGAGCAAAAAAAACGATGTACCATCTTGCTCAGCCGACACACGAACACCAAAATTCCGGTGTTGCCGTGCCGTCGGCGGGAAGCCCAAAGATGAAGTCAAGACTCATCGACTTCCAACAGTCAGCCGGTACGGGCAGGCTCTGTAGTGGAGCCGAAGAAGCCCTGCGGGTTTGACCCGCTGACATGTTTTGCATGTCTTAAAGTACCGGGCGACATGTGAATCCACCAGAAGGACTGAGAGACCGACAGAAAATTCTACTCGCGGCCCAAGTGGCCGCTGGAGGGCGCGTCGTGCGTCTCCGCGAGGATATCGAGCTTCAGATCCTCGTCGTTGGGTACGACCACCCGTGGAGGTTCTCTGGGCTCCACCCGGTAATAGAGGAGGCCATCCTTAAACTCATACCGGTGGAGCCGTGAGCGCTGTCGCGACGAGAGCCAGTCGGACTTCGCGCTCGCTCCTGCCATAAGGAACTTGACGATAGGCGCGACAGCCTCATCGTCCCGATACGCCGTGCGTATCCGATCGTATAGATCTGTTGTCACCCGCGTGATGTGGGCCAACTCTAATCAGCACGCCGCGAGAGGGCGCCCGCAAGCACGTTGAGCTTGCCCGGCTTGTATTCGACGCGGAAGTTGTACTCCGCGAAGAAGGACAGCCACCTCGCCATCCTTTGGGAGAGGTGAGGCGAGTTAGTCACCGTCCTCAAGGATGCGTGGTCTGTGTAGATCACGAAGGGCCGAGAGCCCAGAAGGTGAACACGAAGCTTCACAAGGACATATTTTATTGCCAGGAGCTCCGTGTCGTGGACAGAATAGCTCCGCTCGGCGGCTTTGAACTGCCAGGACTGAAACGAGATGACTCGTTCGTGTCCAGCCGTGCCGGTCTGCAGCAATGCACATCCGATGGCGTAATCGGAGGCATCGCAGACGACGCTAAACGGCTTCGTCTGATCCGGCAGGGCCAGGACAGGGGCCTCTTGGGGACTGACCTTGATGCTGTCAAAAGCATCCTGGTGCTCTAGCTTCCAGCGCCAGTCGACGTCCTTCTGAAGGAGGCTCGACAAGGGCTTAGCGAAGCCCGACTACGCTGCGCTGTACTTGTGAAGGTAGGTGGCCAAGCCCAATCACTTTCGAAGATCCTTCTGAGATCGGGGCGTCGGCCATGCTGCTTGGCTTGACCTTGTCTGGGTCAGCCCGAACGCCCACGTTGCTTACGAAGCAACCGAGAACTTTAATCTCTGGTGACACGAAAACGCACTTGTCAATGTTGGCGTAGAGCTTGTTCGCTCGCATTACGTCCAACACTCGACGGAGGTGTCCTACATGTACCTCCATGGCCGTCTTGCCTCCCTCGTCACGGCTATGGACGAATATGTCGTCGAAGTACGTTTGTACGAAGGTACGCAAAGGGCGGAACAATTGCGTCACCAGGCGATTGAATGTCGCCGGGGCGTTAGACAAGCCCTGGGGCATGACGAGCCACTCCCAAAGCATGCCGCTTGAAGTGCTTACCGCGGTGAGCGAGATGTCGCTCTCTCGCATCAGGATTTGGTAGTATCCGTCTACCAAATCCAGCGCACTCTACAGTACGCTCCCGGCCATGTTGTTCAACAACACATCCTTTCGTGGGATTGGTGTTTGGGCCGGCACTGTTGCGTTGTTCAGCTTGTTATAAGCGTGAACCAGACGCCACTTTCCGTTCGGCTTCCGAACGCAGAAAGTCGGCGTCGAGTGCGGGGATTTCGACTCCCGCACCATGCCTGCCTTCGCTTTCGCGGCGAAGAAGGCATCAATGACCTCGCACTGTTCGCGCGGGAGAGGCCATTGCCTCGTGACACAATACTTTGTGCCGGGCACGAGATCAATCTCGAGCCGTACGCCTCGATCCGGTGGGAGTTGGGTCGGTGAATGTTCACCACGTCTACATACTCCGTCACCAAATAATAAACCGGATCCTTAAGGTTCTTAAGGATCTCAGAACCCAAGCGCGTCTGACGCTGCTTGTTTAGGTCTTCCAGGACGTTCTCGTCCAAGACAGAGGAGGAGTTCAGCTCCTCCGAGTGGACTCAAGTCTCGTGAGCACCATCTCAGCAATCTATCCAGCCTTGAGGTTTGCCAGGAAAGACTCAACCGTCATTTCCTCCAGGTTCAGTATCTCTGCAACCTCTGGCAACGGTTCCAAGTGGACACCAGATGCCTAAACGGGTATTCCGGTCTCGCCATCGAAGGCGTGATAACAGTCTTTCACCGGCCTTGTCGTAGGAGCCCGGTCCCCGGACTCCGAGTCGCTTGAAGCGAAGTCGATCTGAACGAAGTTCGGATCCGACTTGAGCCGGCGGCGGCGTCGTTGACGACGGCGACCGTGACGTGGAGCTTTGCTGCCCACGTCTAGGGATGTCGGCGCTACGACATCCGAGGCACTCGTGGCCTCGTGTGGTACTGTGGTACCCACACAGGAAGCCTGTTCGACGCCTTCCTCTTCAGTTAAGGTCTGGGCGACCGTGAGTGGAACTCTGTTACCCACTCTGAACACGCTGTTCTCGGTGTCCATGACAGCTGCAGCTGTCTGCGGAACTAAGTTACCCGCCTGTGGACCTAAGTTACCCACTTGGCCAGCGCCGCTTCTGGACGCTGCCACCATCAAAGCATCCTCGGAGCCTTCATATACGTCGACGACCCCCAAGCATCTGCCAATTGCTTTGGTACCCTGGCAGCCCTTGCTGGCGCCTCGGGTCCTGACAGAGGTGGGAACATGACTCACCAATGCTCTGTCGGACTGTGCCGGGCGGCTGCCACCGATTGCCTTGCCTCGCCAGTCGATCCTGGGCTCGTGCTTCTCAAGCCAGGGCATACCCAGGATCATATCATATGGATCCATATCGAGAATAGTGAACTGTTCGAGGCTGTCAAATTCTTCAAACTTGACGGCCAGATCCACTTGGACGTTGGGGACAATGACGACCTTCCCGTCGGCCAGTCGCACTGACACCGTTCCGTTGTCCTTGCTTTCTCTCAAAGCATCGATCAATTTGTTGCTGTTACGAGCATCCGTCTGGCGGCGTGCGAAATTCTTCGACGCCCCAGAATCGATCAAGATTCTAAAGGGATGAACGTATCTCCGTACACATCCGTGTACTACGAGCAATCCGCCGCTGCTCTTCGCCGGTTCGAGAGTGCGAAAACGCTCAGGGGCTAAGTTCCCGTGGTACGCGCCACCCGCGCACCCATCACACAGACTTAGTTCTTCCCCAGTAGGGCGCCCCGCTCCTACTGGTTCCCGGCGTTCCCCTGTCCCCGGGATCCTGGCTCCTGTCAGCGACCCTTGAGGACGGGCTTGGGAAGGACCGTCTGCGAAGTCTTTCCGCGGGACTGTCGCGCTTGAAGTGACCCATATTCCCGCAGCCGAAGCAGCGGATATCACGCTATTCAGCGGACCCGAGTTCCATGGGAACTGGTCCGTTGGGGCTTGTTCGACCGGGGGCCGACAAAGAACTCCCAGGCCACGCTGAGGCCGGCGTACACGCCTGGCGATGGTTGTACTCTTCTTGAAGAGCCACTTGAATCGCCTCTTCAAGGGTGCTTGACTGCACCCGGAACAGCTGGGTGCGTGCGGGGCTCACTCGATAGCCGTTCATGAACACAGCCATCTTGATGTGTTCGTTGAGTGGGTTTCCCACTAGGGACGCCGTGAACTCCCGTATCTCTTGCACGTACTCGTGCAGTTCACGCCTCCCTTGTTTACACGACAGGAAGCGCGATCGCTGGCGGTACTCGAAGTTCGCCGGGAGGAACGCGGCTCGGAGCTGTTCACACAGCTGAGCCCAGGATGTGAAACATCCGGGGGATGTTGCTTCCCGTGTGTACACCCAACCCTTAGCACGGCCGCTAAGGTTGTAGAGTGCAAAAGCAGCACGAAGTTGCTCGGTCGAGATCAGAGCCGCGTCCATCGCGAGCTCTACTTCTCAGACCCAGAAGTGAAGGTTCTCGCCTTCCTTCCCTTCGTACGGCTTAACCTTCAGCCGTATTGGCTTCGGGTGAGGCGGATTTGCTTCCGCCGCCGGAGCCTGCAGGTTCTCCCGCACATGCGCGACGAGTCCCTGCTCGTACGCGTCGAACGCATTGACGCGCTCGAGCTGCTCGGCAGATGTTGACACCACCAGGCTCTGCAGGGCCTCCATCCCGAAGATGCCTGCCATCTTCCGAACCGACTCGAACTGAGAGTCGTTCATATGGGAGAAGTCGTTTCTATCCATGGCAACGAACTTCGAAGAGGTTCAGGTAGTCTACCCGCGGTGGCGTGGATTGACTACGAGTGCTACCAAGTGTGACGGGGTCACACAGCACCTTGCGCTAGAGGAAGTTATCTTCCGAGAGTATACAAACTCTCAGTGAACGGCTGTTCACAGGTCCCCTCTTTATTCAAAAGAGAGCGAAGTGACCTAATTAAAGTAGAATGTAAACTGAGTATATTTATAGGTAGATAAAGCTTGGGTTTAATACAAACTATAAGCCACCTATAGAAATGCAATGTCGTTAACCAATGGTTGGCTTTGAACGACCTTGGTACTTTGTACCAAATATCCCGAAGTATGACGTGTCACACTTCATGTAACCAGGGTACACTTAGGGCTACGTACCCTGTTACAGATACACTTACCTCTTGCAATATCAATTCAATGAACTGGATGGATCACATGTACTTGACAACTTCTTCTTTAAGTCCAGTGAAGACCGTGAATCATTTGAAAAAGCGAACGTTGAATGCGGTGTGGAATACTGCATTGCAACTAAATCTACGATAAGCGATTGTATAAATTATGCACGATGATTCACAATATTTGGTTCAGCAACAACCAAAACGTGTGAAATGTCGCTGGATTCTTTCCTCGTCCACCTCATTCTGATTGGTTCTTGATGCGCAAGACATATCTATGTGTAATCAAACAACAAGTAATGCGTTTCAACAAGGAGTGTGCTACTAAAGATTTCGATGATTGGTTTGATTCCAAGTATAATCCATAACTGAACGAAGGCAAACTGATAGGGGTTGCTGATGGTTGTAATTCTGCTGCATACAAGCAACGGAAAGATGAATATGAAATCAAGGAGCCAAGGAAAACTTCCACTTCGAAGACGTTTGAGCTTTCCACACCTGATCATGATTTCGAATTGACATTCAAATCTGAGCGGAAGTTGGCAACACTAACTCAGCTGGTGGAATTAACTGGCCAAACAATTGACGACATGCGTTCAGCCATGGTGGATACATCATTTGAGATCGATGAGATTGAATATTGGGCAGAGAAGTATCTAGTGATCGAGAACAAGCCCAACTGTGACTTTGATTAAAATTTCAGTAGTTTCGATAAGATGTTGAAAACTACCAGCTTCGAGTCTCTTCATGTGCTGAAACGATTTGTACTCTACTTCATTCACGAGTTCTACGTCTTTGAAGGAACCGATATCGCCTACTACAAGCGTAAGCCAACGGAGGACGATAGTTTTGTGATCAAGGCATATGATCCAAAGAACTTCTTCAAGGTGCAAATTCAGTTCATTGAAAACAAGAAGCCACGTTCCATCAAGCTGTCTGACCTTCTAAACACGGCTCCATTCCACAAGTTTGCAAATACTGTCTGCAAATGGGAACATGATCCAAATGACATGGAGACATTCAGCTTAACAAATCCACTACTGGCGAAGGATTTGCACGAAGAAATTATCGAATCTGACTTGCACCCAGTGTTAATTGATTACCTGAAGCGTATCATTTGCTTCGATCATCCTGAGAGGTACCAGTGGTTGATGGAGTATATTGGTAGTCTTTGTCCTATCCAGACAACAAGACGAAGGTTATGCTCGTGTTATATTCAATGGAGAAGCAAATTGGGAAGTCCAATTTCTTCAAGCTCCTTACTAGTCGTCTGGGAACAGCAAATACTCACATGACTCAGCATCTTAATGTCTTTGGCGAGCGTGGATCGCCGCAACTTCGACATAAAAAATTGTGCTGGTTTGAGGAAATTGCTGGCGATAAGTGATCGTTTCGTAACTGTCTTGAGCGAATGAAGTCTGCTCCGTACAATCTAGTCGAAAGCTCTACCATGAAGAAGAAGAACATGGCAACATCACTGAATTTATTGGTGCTTCCAACAACTTGATTGGCATCGTCGAAGACAAGATGACAATTTTTGATGTAAATCCAGCGGAACAGCACAACAAGGTCTATTATGGAAAGCTGATTGATGATATGATCAAAAATGATAATGAGATGAGCAATTTCGACACATATTTAATCAGTTTGCCAGCCCCAAGCCAAAATCCTTCTTCCGAACGCCTATCTATGATTCTATGACAGCTGCTAGCAATGAGGGCATTGTCAACTATGTCAATGAACTAAGTGAATCGGGACTAAATGGAATCGTACACAGTGAGTCGAAAGGCCTATATTGCGTGGAGAGAGATATTATGTATCAGCATTATCAAAGGTGGCGTGAGGCAGCTGGTGAAGTCCCTGATAAGCGATCGAAATTTTGTGAGAAGATATTGAAGTTGGACAAGCGTATCACATTCAAGCGATACAAAGACAGTTGAGCCACTCCTGATGGATTCTTCTCTCCTATTGACTTTAACCAAGTCTAAAGCTTCCCGAAGCAGCAATATGACGATTGCGACGAGGTTGAGCCATGCCAACCCCAGTTAATTGCTTCACTCCTTTACGAATTTCGTGACTGAATCCACCAGTTTCTGGTGCGGTGATATCAGCAGCTGTATCCATTACAGAGCCTGCAATTGGCTTCCAATTATTTTTCAAAAAAAAACTAAATTGATTTTCCAGCTTCTTTCACGCCATTCCATAAATCTCCCCAAAATCCACTTCCATCGAGTCCAGATTGATACGTACGTAAACCTTCACCGTGAGTCATATGTAAAGCTGTTCCTTTACCAGATTCATTCGCTTTGACAAGCTTCTTGTACTTCTCGGGCTCAAAATATTAGGTAGGACCAGCATTGAGCTGAGCATGCGTCAATCGAACAGGCTATCCATGCAAAACCGTTAAGGTTTGCGCGTGGCTAAGGTTGACACGAAACTCTTTATACATCTTAGCAGATTTCGAAGCAATCGCGTTAACTGTGATAAATTATATATAAGCACGAAATAAAATATATGTCAAAGCTTAAATTCAAAACTCAGAGTCTAGATGAACTAAAACAAATAATTATTCGCGATCTCGAAATGAGCAATGACAGGCTATCCAAAGCCAAAATTAACCTGTATTTGAGGCAACTACTTCGATTATTCAAATCGGGGAAGGAGACTATGCAATGGGATCCTAAGGAATTCATTGCTCGTACTCAATACCCCAACAAGTACGACGATGCAAATTTTCAGAAAGTGTATGGTGTTCAGAGCTCTGACATGATTGCTGGATTGACGCGTCTTTACAAAAGCAAAGAGAGTCTTGTCCTTACTTTGAATGCACTTTGCAAAATGGTGAAGACTCGATTTCGTGACGCGTTTCAATACTATAACGCAGTGAGAAAGGTACTTAGCAAGCAGAATAAGGAGGACAAATTGGATAATGAGCTTACGCCTGAAGAAGAGAAAAAATACATTAGCTACCAAGAATTGATAGCGGTTCCACAAAACGTCAAGAAGATTATCATGGATACATATGGTGAAATGTTTCTACCTAACAATGAGCTAAGCAAACTTACCAAAGCGAAACGAATTGCATATCTACGCCTTATTTTTGACTATGTCACACTATATCTCAATGTCAATTATCCTCTGCGTCTCATATGACCCTCAGTCTATCTGAAGAAAGTTGATGGTGGTAACTACCTCCAAGGAACGAAGCTCTACTTGAATAATTTCAAGAACGTTCGCCTCATGGGTGCGCAAATTATTGATCTCGATGGAATAACGATCAATCTTATTGCTAACTTTCTTCATTTCCTTTCAGGCTCTCTCGGGCAAACACCAACAAAGCTACTTTGGCGTGCTTACAACAATAGTCCAGGCGCCAATGACAGTAATAATGGATTCAGTTCAGTTCTCTCAAAGGTCTTCGCAAAATACAATGGAAAGCCAATGAGCATAACATGATCCGTCACATTGTTGAATCACATCTGATCCAATCACCAACATATGCGAAGCTTACTAATAGAGAAACACATGACCTTCACGCTAAGCTACTCCATAGCATGTTTGTTGCCAATACGAGCTACAACAAGCTTGCAAACAGATCCACAGCATCAGAGGTTAGCGAGGAAGCTCCTGACTTCTCATATGAGCCAGCACCTCAACCTCCATAACCTACTAAGCCGCAAACACGCTCTAAAGCACGTAGGGAGCGCATATTTCATGGAGATTTCACTAAAACAGGCAGTGATAAATCACTTGAAATTGAAATCGAGAAGTAATATGAAAACACCCAATATAAAAAGCAAATCACATCCAAATGATGTCCAAACGGGGTCCACATGTTATGCATTTCAATGGATTGCACGCGCGTCTACGAAGCGGAAAACACTTGTAAATCTGAAGACTATGCTCGTCTCCCATGCGTTCGTTGATTTATGGCACCTGATTGAAGATGAGAAGAGCTTCGACAAGAATCTCTTCAGCCTTCTCGACGAGCCTGAGCAAGACTTTATGAGATATTGCTTGAGCAAATGTCATATCAAGTCACGAGAATTTGACTCGGCGTACAATGAGCAACTGGATGGTGTAGTAAAACGCTTGGAAATGCTACAAGCTACAGCTATTGGAGATGATAATCCAGGCATTAAAAAGGAATGAAGCAACTTCTTGACAAGCTGTATGAGAAAGGAGTATTTTCAACAAATTATTATACCCAATTAGAGCGGATGATGAAGCTCTCTTAGAGTCACGCTTGAAGGTGAGTAGCTAACTCGTATCAATGTATTTGGGCTTCTTTGCCTTTTTTGCTCCTTGGCGAGTTGGCTAACACTGACCTTCTCCAGTTGCTTCGTCAGAGTCTCAATGTTTGTGGAGCCATGGTCTGTCTTGGAGGGTCCAAGCGGCTTGACAGTTCCGCAAGTGACACCATCACCGTCAATATCCATTGGTTGTGGCATCATCTGCCTGCGAATTCTTTTACGTCGATGCATTTTCTTCACTTGTGTATTTATAAGCAAATCAAAATGTCATTTCCAGTTTTGTTGAACGTCAACAATCAAGTTGCCCAGCATCAATTCCGATATCGATTCAGTCAACCGATTGATTTCAGTCAGTTTGAATGCGCACTTGGCTCGATCTCAATTTATTACAGCTGGAAGGCTATCACTGCTCAACGCCAAAACAACTTATTCAAAATCATTTGGCCAACAGCAGCAACAACAACTACGTGCTCAATCACCTTGCCAGATGGTACATACTCAGCAAGTGATATCAACAACTACCTGCAGCATTGGAGTATTCAAAACAACTTAAATCTGGCAACAACACGACCGGTGAATACTACTACTTCATCTCGTGTGCTGAGAATCCATCCGCGTATGCGATTCAGCTCACGATGCTGCCTGTAAAGAATGTCACTGGATACACAGCAGCAAGCGGCCTCCCAACAATGTCAGCTGCATCACTGCATACACTCCTCAACTTCAGATTGATAACTCTGGATTTGGAGCTAACGTTGGGCTATCCAATGGTGTATATCCTGCTGCTCAAACTACGAGCGTTTACGCCATCAATAACAACGTCACGCCTCCTGTCGCTGCTGTAATTCTAGAGCTGTCTAATCTTTATAACCCAATTGCAAGCAGCAATCAAGCTCTCCACACCTTCACAAGCGCTGAAGTAGGATTCGGCGGACTTATTACCACGTCACAGCGCCAAGGTATTGCATATTGTCCGATACAAGGAACCAATAACGAGATCACGTTGAACTTCTATGATCAAGACATGGGTCCGTTGCAGATTATCGATCCTAACGTGTGTATTCGTTTGCCAATGAGACAAAAAAATATGACTCGACGATGTGATTACATTTCGCAGAAATACTCGATGACATTGCGATAGATCTTTCTTTCGATGATAGTCATTAACATAGTGCTCATCTTCTCAGATTGACTCGCTTGTAGAGATCAATAAATGCTTTGACTGGCATATCACTTGGAAAGTCGCGGCAAATAATTGCAAGATCTCGTTGGGTCAAGTTACGGCCGAGAACCACACATTGGCTGTTGATGCGAATCGTCTGTGGGATACCAAAGTAGCATTGACTAATGTAGATCATACTCCATCCTTTTTTTCGGCCTCTGATGAAGTATTGACCGGTTTGAGCTTGAGTCTTCTTTGGTTCGAGCACCAAATCATCGAATATAACGAGTAAGCTTGTCTCAGAGTCATAATCGCTCATTGCTGGAACTACTCCATTTTCAAAAAATTCGACGTCATCGATGGTATCCTTGAGATGTTCGTAGAGCGTCTCATTCGTTTTCGTGCAGATGACGATCTTTGTAAAGCATTTGCTAAGCAGAGCGATGATATAGGGGACGGTGCTGGATTTGCCACTGCCCGATGGAATCGCTACGCAGAGCCTGAAAGGTAATTCAAAATGGTCATTCTTTGAATATTTCTCGAGCTTTATTATCTATCGTTTCATAGAAGTTAATCATATTTCTGTGATTGTGTATACAAGTAAATAAAATGTCTTCTCTTCCACCAACAACCAATAGTCCAGTCTTCAGTAGCTCTTTCTTCCTTGGATCAAATGATTACTTGACCATCGCCACCGCTGCCAAGAGATACCAGAAACGCGATGGGACTGGAGTCTTCAGTTCATTGGCTGTAGCAGGTAATCTCAACTGTGGAGCGTTGACGATTGCACGAGCTGCTGTTGATCTCAGTTCACTGTCAGGGGTCACAGCTGAAACAGTTACAGCATCAAAGTATTTATGGCCGATGCGAATAAAGATATCAGCTCATTTCGTAATTTGACGGTAGTAAATCTTACTGGAACTCTACTGACGGCAGCGCAACCGAATACCACGTCGATTGGACCATTGTCATCTCTGAATGTGTCTGGAGGATTGACAGCATCTACGTTGACTGGAACGCTTAGCACAGCAACTCAACATAATATTACATCGCTTGGAACTCTCACAACTGGATTGCAAACAACGATCAGCAACAACACAACTTCATTTGCAAGTTATGCGCGTTGGACAAACAGTCTTACTACGCCAATGAACTGTGTGCTCGAAGTGTCAAACATCGCGCCTAGGTTCGGAGCAATCTCGCAACATAGTTTTCGTATCTTTTCAGGCAATGCAATTGCAATGTGGATGGACGTTAGCCAGAACGTGAGAATTGGAACCGTAGCACCATCTGGAACGTATAAGTTAGAAGTAGATGGATCTATAAACGCTTCCGCAATTAACATCAATGGAGTTGCAGTTACTTTTCGGCTGATATAACATCTATCACCGGTATCACTGCGGGGATAGCTTCCGCAAACAAAGCTTTGGTTGTTGACAGTAGCCTAAATATCGCTGGAATAAATTCTCTCAGCGCAACATCATTGACTGGAACTTTGCTTACTCCAGCTCAACCAAACATAACGAGCGTTGGTACATTATCTAGTTTGAATCTGTCGGGTTCAGGTATCACTCACACACAGAGTGCTGGAGGCAATGTTGCTTTATTTACTAACTCAGCAGCTGTAAGCACGCTCACCATCGGTATTGCAAGTGCTGGTGGCGCATGCGATATTCGATCAGGTACTGCAAGCGATCTATACCTGGATGCTAATAATACGAGAAGGCTCTCGATTAAAAGTGGAGGTAATGTCGGTATCAATACAACTTCTCCAGGTTATCAACTTGATGTGAGCGGGTCTTTTAATCCCACCAGCTTTTACATGAACAGAACACTTATCACAGCATCGGCAACACATTTGAATGGAGTAACGGGGTATGGAACGTATCTGAGTGGTATCACTCCGGGTTCTGTCGCAGCGAGCAAAGCTATGGTTACCAATGCAAACTCAGTGATTCAGTTCGGATCGGGCAGCGCTACCACAAACCAGATCAAACACATTGCGAGCACGAGCTTGAGAGATAGTATTCAAGTCTATCGTGTGGATGATTCCAGTCCACTGATCATTGGTACGCAAATTGATGGATCCGCCAGCACCAATAGAACATATCCCATTCTCAATCTAGTATCTTCAATTGATCTCACTGCAGAAGTAGGTGGTGTTTCAGCTACAAGCGCTGACTTATTTAATATCAACTGGAATGATAAACCATCGGGTTGGTTTTACGTCTCAGACGCATAGATTCTGCTTCAATGTTGGCAATAGTCAGCCTTATAAAAGTGGATTTCCTCATTCATATATTCTTGCAACTTCAGCGGATGCCTTTTGTATAAATCCTGCTGGTTCATTCCCTACACCAGCGGCTGGATGTCTCTACCTTGTTTCCGACAGTGTTAATAAGATGATATTCGATTTGAATACGCCATACACCAGTTCATTTGGAATAGCGCCAGTTTTACTGAATTCTGGCAATATCTACATAAAGGCATCTAACGCATTAAACGATGGATCTGCAAACTTCGATATGCTCATTTTCATGGAATTATCAAATGCAACGCCCATTGGTTTTTCGATTGCAGCTGAGCAATGCAACAAATGCCACTTCAACCAACTCTGCATATATTGAATACACAACAGTAAATGATCTCATGATGATGACTGGGAATACAAGACGACTAACAATAAGTTCTACCGGGAGAGTAGGCATAAGAACTGGTTCACCTTCTGCAACGCTGCATGTTTCAGGGGACAGTATCGAACACATTCAATGTTGGTGGAAGTCTATACTCTCAAACAACATCAACTTCATCGTCATTCAGTCAGATGGGCCCAGTAACAGTTCCCGTTAGTGCCATGTATAGACGAGCAAAGAAAACATCAAACAACTTGACGAATCCTACTGTGAAAACGTCTCCAAGGCAAATGTATTCACGTAAAGCTACACTGGATCGGAAGAAACCATTACAAGGTTTGGCTTCATTGCTTAAGCCTTGAATCGCCTTGGCTACATGAATCTGTTGACTATTACTCGAAATGAAAACTTGAAGAAAGAAAATGATGATGACATCGAAGGAGCTCAAATGAACATTGACTACAATAAGATCACAGCCATCAACTTCATGATGATCAAAAAATTGAACAAGCGTATTGAAGAACTAGAAAGAAAAATGGGCCAACTTATATAGACTATGAGAGCCAAAACCTCAAAGCCAGTGCCCGAAGGTACAGCCACAATCAACTCAACTGTGATATCCTCTGATTCAGTAATGATAATCGATGGAAGGATTCTGCTGCCAGTCCAAGATGAAAAGTTTCCAGCGTGATTGAGATAGATTTGAAACAAAAAAAGATTGAGGTGCTTCGACGAGGGAAAGGGCGCTTGACAAATAAATTTCTCTCAACTAGCAAAGAAAAAACATCAAGCGCATTCGTATTTAAAGACGATTCGCAACTTCGGGAGGATAGTTTCTTGATGTAGAGTGATATTGTGGCAGTAGAAACTTATGTGTCTAATACAACCTTCATCCACTCTTTCCATATTTTTTTGTATTGGTTCATGTTGGCCTTCGTATGTTTTCCTGTAATTTTCGGTGCATGCGTATCAATATAATTATTACCATGTTTGTCGTCTACGACCGATTTAAATTGTGTTCTGATAGTATTAAGAAGATGGTTTCGATTCGCAGCTGTGCTATTATCAACACCTTTATCAAAATGAGCTTTTACACGCTCCTTGACCTCCTCTTTCTTATCAGCACCAAGATCAGCAGAGCTCATTTTGCGCTCCATTTCTTCGTGTTTGATTTTAGTTTTTGGTCGGAGATTAGGAGATGTCTCATCTGGAGCAGGTGCATCACGTTTACGTTTCAAGAACGCTTTTGCGATTTCACTGGCCTTATCGTCTAGTAGTCTTACGGTTATGCATAAATACCTTGCTTCTAAAATCTTTATTTTTCGTCAAGTCTTTTCGAATACGATCTTGAAAAGCTTTTTCCACATCCATTTGTTTCTTTCTTTTAGTGTAATCGAAGTTGTTCATATGATTCATTAAATTTTCATCATTGAACATTTCCTCGTACGAGAAGCTCGGTGGAGCGTTCATGCTCCCGTCCGTATCAGTTTGCTGAGGAGCATACTTATATTTTTTGAAGATGTGGATTTGGATTTGGTTTCTTTTGGAGAGGGTTTGGTTTCTTTTGGATACCCGGGGATTGGTTTATTTGGTGAGTCGTGGAGCTTTCCTCCGTCACTCTTAACTACTGGAGGAGCCTTCTTCGTGAGCTTACTAGTGATCTGATCATAGTCATAATCCTGTGATTTGCCCATGACTTGTTGGAACAGAGTTGCCGAAGAATCGCTGCTAGCGCCGTCTAAAGCTTGCTGCTGAATCATTGCTTTCAACTTCGCGCCTTGGACAAAATCACTTTTGGCCATTGCATTGTAGTAGCGATCATACGCTTTTTGCTTAGTTTGGTTATCAGTGAAGAACCCGTTCATTTGTGCCTGGATGCTATATTTGGCAAATAAAAAAATACTAATTGATAGCGGGTTGGCATTTAGTTTTGAGCCGCGTCTTGAGAGACAGTTCCCATAGCAGTATCTACAGTTGCTACGACTTCACGTAGAATATGATCATAAATCGTAAGCGCGTAGTTCGTGTTGTTCGTGCCCGAAACAATGATCGACTTGCTTGCACCATCTTCGCTGGGTAGACGACGGCCCATGTCAACAGCAATGAATCGGTACAGTGATTCCCATATACGCTGAGACAGTAAGCCAACATTAGTGACATCATTGAGGCCACCATCAACGCCAGATTTTGACATTTCTTGTACGAATAGATCGTAGCCGAAGTTGGCAGGGTTATTCCAAATTGGGACGTTACCCACTGTTACTTGGATATTTTTTAAAGCTGCATAAGGACTCGTCGTGGCTGGCATCGTTGAAAAGCAGCTACGGAATGGATTGATCACATCTGGTAAAGAGCTTGGTCCAGGCGTTACATTTGTAATAACAGGTTGCATAATCAATTTCTTCGGATTGGCAATACCATTCGTCACCGCCCATGAAAATGACTGACCGTTTTGGACAGTAAACTTGTTGGTTACACGCTCAAAGTAACGGAACATCTTCTTTGGGATGAGAGCGTTGTCAGCTGATGGATTTGGGCTATACGTTGGAACCAGTAGACGAGAGAATGTCTGCGATGGAGCAATACCACTTCCCGAAGTTGCAGTACCATTAACATCGGCTGTGACTAATAAATTTGTTGATCCTGGAACAGCTTAACCAGTTGATTCGCCAGTGTTGGTTGTCTTTGCGGATGAACCATTCCGGAGAATTGGGCAAGTGTTGCCGAAGCTCATGTTACTGTTCATGCTAGCAATATTCGTTGCTGCAACCGTACCTGCTGATCCACCAGTGGTAATTGACGTAGCAGAGCTGTTATAGTTGATATAGATGAACCCCTTCGTGTTCTTTTGCATTGGACATATTTGAAGTAGTCGGATAAGTCAGAGAGCTTAATGCAGGCTAAATAAAGAGCTACGTAAATGGAGCACCGGCAGCAACGGCGCCAGATGGCGCGACGTATACTTGCGGCTTTGACACAGCTTGGATACTGGCATTAGATCCCATGATATCATATGCAAGTTTACCGCTGCTTTGATCAAGCGCGGTGAATAGCGATCGTTCGTACGCACCTACATTCGAAAATGTGTTAAAAAGACCCCATTCGCCAACGGTGCCATTAATATAATTGGATGTTGTCATGTTGTCAAGATTTTGGGCGACTCCGGGAATTGGTAGACGATATTCATCTAGCACGAAGTTGCTCGTTGGTCCTTGTTTAATGTAGGAGTTGTAGTCCCATTCGGTTAGCGCCTTGAACGTAGCATTCACATTTTCATGAACTTGATTCGTCTGAACGGTCACGCCATCTACAACAACTTACCCGGAATCAATGAATTGCCAGGCATATGCCTTAGGAACAAGCTGATCAACGGTACAAGCAGCGGTCGAGGTAACTGAAGATTCTCCAGCATTGAGAATCTGAAGCTTGATTGGAAGATCAATGACAGCCTCTTCCCAGTTGACAAACGCAGCTTGAGAAGAGGTTAAATTGAATTTGACCAGCGTATTTACCAGTGTTACTAGTCGAATCCTGAATATAGGTCCATTTCTTATCACGAAAGAGCGTTTCAGCTGGAGCTGGTTCGACGGAGTGCTCGAAAGCAGAGATATCACTTGCGGTGGGCATTGTATAGTACAAGTTTGCTTTATATTGGGCAAGATATAGATCTTCAGAAAAAACACTATATGAGCGAAAAGAAAATTATTAAATTGTCTCGAACAACAGATGATCAACTAATGAAACTCGCTACTTCTCTTGGGGTAAAGGTAGATCAAATCGATTTCAAGCTAAATCTTGATAGAAGCACAGATTATGCAATAATCAATATGGGCAATCCAATTATCAGAGGCACACATTGGCCGGCAGTCTCAAACAAAGACAAGCGCTACTTCGATCCTCTAGGCCTTCCAAGACCACGCGTTTTTCCCAAAGACTATTCTTATCGCGAAATTGATATCTAAGACCCCCGATTCGGGCACTGTGATGGCTTCTGTATCTTATGGCTTCACTATTTGCAGCATGGAAAGGAAGACGAGTTCTACAAACTATTTTAAGCAGCTCGGATAATGACAGCTGTACTATAAAGTATGCAAGAGTTAGACTCTCAATATCACCAGGCAGAAACTCGCGATTGATGAGATTGAGTTGATTTTGAGATTTTTGAATTCGCTCTTGTTGAGATTCAATCAACTTTTCAATGCGCGTGAGCTCTCCGATAAATTCAAAACCCTTAAATCCAGCGATCAAGCGGCTATATACTTCATATGTATAGCTGTCAATATAGTCTTGCGTGGCTAGATTGTATATTTTAGAATATTTAGCCTGTATATACAGATATTGCTGCATGATCGCTACCATAAATAGTTTTTCGAAAACCAATCGGGAGTGTAAGGATGTTGATCGTCAATCGGACCATGTCGCTTATAGTATCGCTCTCTTCGCTTTGTATCTTTGTGATCATAGTCACGGTATGCTTTTAAATTTGTGCGATCTTGATATTGCTGATAGGACTCACCATTGGACTTGATTGCTCCAAACGACACGACTCTGCCATCGCTGAGCAACGCATCATATGTTTTGCCCTTGCGCTTGGAAACGCGGAGCTTATATCGTGTATCGCGACAGAGCGATTACAGCTATGAGCGATAGCACCGATAAGATTGATAGATTGGAAATCCTCAAAAGTGAATTGGAGCGCCTGCAGGTCTTGTAAAAATAATACCTCACTTCGAAGACTGGTTCATATTCGCCATCACCAAACTCAAGGTCTTCTCTCGAATGTTAGCATCAGACTTCAACTTATCAGTGTCGAATGTAAATGGCTTCACGTTGATTGGTGCGATTGTTGGAGTGTAAACTTTGTAATCATTATCATCAATAACGACTGGCTCCTCATCAGCTGTATCAACGTATTGAATGCCCATTTTCTAGGTATATTTATCTGAAATATATTAAAGATAATGTAGAAACGATGTAATTATCTTCATGTTGTTCATGTGTCGTGTCTATGAGTGACGCTTAGCGCGTATCGGCCTCCATGGTTATCTACACACTGTTATTATCTATATCTCTAAAAAAAAAATTGCCAGGGTCACAAAAAAAATTATCTTAAGCATTGATAATATATACAATTGGATCCTCCATTCGTTGTTGTTGTGGTGTTGGAAATCCCACGTGAACTCTAGCTACAGATGTAGTTAGGATGTTCCCACAACAATACGTCTACTAGGATAGTAAACGATCGTTCGGGCGGACCTGAAGACCCCAGTTCTGCCCTTGCACCGGGACAAACTGGACCTTGTAAACTACTTATATAGGCCAACCAGTAAAATAAGAACACGCTACTAGCACGAGCAAAGCTAGTAGGTGTTTTGAATCCTCGTGGTCCCAACAGCGGAAGGGTACCAGGCACGGGTAAGCCTTTTACGAGATCACCGAGTGTTCAACACTCGGCTGGAAGAAATAAAAGGGAGGCAATTCAAGCACTCCCAGTCGTGCAAATAGGCAACAATAAGCCGTCACGTAAAAACCTCCCGATAATAATCGGCCAATACACAAAGTCTCTTGGCCTTGCCGGATGAGCCCTCGCTACAGAGCTTCGAGTTCACCGACAGGCATAACACACTCAAACAAGCTTGACCAGACGCTTACCTTGAAGCCGGACGTCGCTCTGTGTGCTTGAGTGGAAATTCTGTTCTGTATTTAAGCTTACCCTTTCGGGTCTATTCCTAATAAGAAGTCCTAATCAAGTATACAAATATCAAGTGAACAATGATCCGTTATGGATCTTCTTGCATGCCAAGCGTCGTCTGCACTGTCGCATGAGCATCTTTAACGGTCCGCGCCTTGTCCCAGACGGTTAACGTGTCTTCCAAAGGTCGCTGAGTATTCCGCGAACTCATCCCAACCGCCACTGAGAGTTCGTACCGTAGATGGTCCGCTGAATGCGAATCCGGCCAGTCCATTATTAATAATAAGGACAGCCTGGATTCAGTGACATAGGGCCGTATCCGATATTTGTTGAAAACTCGGAGGTGACGCCGTCGAGTCCCTTGCACCTTGGCGTCTCCGTACATCACTCGACCGAGGGTTCGTCGCTTGAACAACTTGGGCGGTGTCACGTCTTTGTCGACGGGTGATAATCCGCAACCACGGAGAAATCACTACACCACAACTGCCCCTGTCGCAATGGAAGCCACGGTACTGGTGCCCGTTGTGACATTTCTTCATTCTTCAATTCACCATCTCGCCACCGTATGTCCAAGCGTCTGAATCGAGTCGTGTCCGACGCGTTTCAGCGTCTCAATCCTCGTAGACGTCGCGAGCGTGAGCAGCTGGAGGTACGTAAGCCCATCCTTCTCTTGAATCATCGGTACCTTGCTCATCACCTCGCATTACTCGACTTGTTTCTCAGGAGGGCAAGACCGAAGGTTCGAACGCCCCTCAGTCTGCTGCACTTCCTATGACAGCAGCGTCATCAACCGTTCCTCCGGCGCCCGCTCCCCCAGACTCTTTACTTCCTGCGGTAGCTCCTGCAGCACTCCCCGTCGTCGCTGAATCCGCGAGATGGCTCCTGCTGCTCCTCCTGCCCCAGCTGGTGGTCCACCACCACTCACCGAAGATTCGCAGCGCGCCATGCTGGCTGAAAGTACGGAGGCATCGGTCGATCACATGATGACCTCGATAATCTCGTACTTGACTGCAATGGCTCGTCACCAAGTGCAGATCAGCGTTGTGCCTCCTCTCCACGGCGATATACACACTCAGCGTCGTCTCGAGACAGCTATTGGTTTCGATGAGGTCCTCGCTGCGATACAACCTGTTCCTGACGCGCTGTCGGCATTACCCCAACGCGTTGCCGACTTAGAGCGTCAGTTGCGGTTTGCTCAGTCCGAGGCTGCTGCCGCCGTGCGTTCGGTGGCATCCCACATCATGGCTCGTGAGAACGCGGAGACGTTCCTCAAGGCTGCAAACGCTGAGATTGAAGCCTTACACCACCACGTCAAGATTCTCCGCGAGTCGAACGCCAAGAACGACGCCATGCTCGCCACTGTTCAAGCCACTATGGAACGACACGCAGAAGACTTGAATCGTCTGCACTGCGAGGTCCAAGCTCGGGACGTTTTTATCAGCACGTTGCAGAAGAAGCTGGCTCGCGAACGCGAAGTGTACAAGTCTTCTATTGGCGCGAATACTGAGCAGACCCGGAAGCTCCACCTCCTTCTGGTAAAGCTTGCCCAGGGCAAGTATGTCGATAACGACACGCTCAAGGTCCTCGAGAACCAGCAAGACCGTAACACTCGCCTCCTCCAAGCGAATCGTACCCTCCGTGCACACGTGAGTCTGGCAGGGATGGATCCCGAGGTACTTCGTCTGGCTGTCGAAGGTACGCTCTTAATGTTGCTCCTTCCACCGTGTGTTCAGCAACTAACGTTCGTTCACAATCCTTCGTGATAGGTCTGACTGCGGGTGAGCTGGACCTGGATGCGCTGGACTTGGATCAGGAGACGTTAGTCGCTCTGCGGCGTATTCAGTCTGCCACTGCTTCTTCGGACAATCCTCAAGCCTTTCCGGCAGCTTTGGCCAAAGCAGCTCACCAAGTGGCCCATGGGAAATCCCATAGGCGTCTTAGACCAGGTGGCGAGGATTCAGACGACGGTCCGGACGACTCTGACGAAGACAAGGCTCCAATCCCAACGGACAAGGCCAGTGCTTCGATGGCAGCTGCCGGTCTCGGTGATGCGCCACCTGCCGATACTTCAACTCCCAAGTCGGCTCGTAGGTCGCTGTTCGGTCCGAAGGCGTGGAAGAAGGCGGCCCAGAAGAAGCGCAAGAAACCCCGTCCTCATTCTCCTGCTAAGTCACCACGACGTCATATGAAGACTCGGTCCAAGTCTGTACCGTCTTCTCCAAGTTCATGGTCGCCACCTCCTACACCAGCGTCTTCCTCGACTCCCGCAGTGGTCGACCTCAGCGGCGACCAGAGTGACGTGGACATGGGGACTGCTGATCCAGGCAGCGTCCCTTCGGTTCAAGAAACTGCTACAGAGCCTTCGGGTAAGGACGTGAACCCTGAGGATCACGACGATGTTCCTGTCTCTCCTGACGCGCCTTCGCTCCCGCCTCAGGGTCCACACGATGTGGCCAAGTCACCAGCTTCAACGATTTCACCTTCTCCAGCCGACATACGTGCTGCTGAAGAGGCTCTGCGCGAGGCCGAGGAAATGCGGCTCATGTTTGGCTCGAGTGACGAAGATGAAGAGTCAAACCAGACTGTCCCACAAGGCAAGTCTGCGCCGGCGTCTGCCGCGACATCCAAGGCAGTTGAAGTCTCGGGAGTGGTTTCTACAGCAGGGTCTGCCCCTGTTGAAGGCTGCTCCACTAGCTTCCGCGTCTTCGAAGTCGGCTCCGACTGTTCCCACGACTGATGTACCAAGCGTGTCTTCGCCTGGCCTTTCGATGGAGATTGATGACGATGGGAATGCTGACGACGACTATGAAGATGACGTGGATGACAATGAATCTTCGGTGGATGACTCTCCTGATGCTCCCAGTGGTAGCGGTGATGTTCCGCCCCCCACCGATCATTCAAGCATACTCGATGACGAAGATGTTGAAGATTCAAACAGGAACTGGAGTAATCTTGGCCCAGCTCGTCCTCCGACTCCACCTCGGCCAAATCCTTCTCCGATGATGACTTCCCTAATCATCGTTGCCGGCCCGCCTCCTTCGCCACCAGCAAGTCCTCCGGCACCAGCATCTTCTCTTCCTGTTCCAGTGTCTCCTCGTCCGTCTATTTGGACTCTCGATGCTGGACCTGGACGCATGATTACGGCAACCTATACTTCGGTGCCGCGTCGTGGTGGTGCACCGTCGGTTGAGCCGTTGCCTCACCGAGTGTTATCTGGTTCTCGCTCTTCGGTGCCGGCTTCGTCCACCCTGCCACCGTGGGTTCTTCCGTATGTGGACATGGAGTTTACCGACGCAGGCACCAAGAAGTGTTTCGAGCGACTCTTGAGCTTAACGTTTCCTGAACCAGCTTATGAGGTGACCGTGCGTACAACGTTGGAGGGTCTCCAAGCGTTCTTCGATTATTCGCATCCTGATCACCCGTACCAGCAACTTCGGCAGCTTTATCCTCTTCAAGCTTGCCTCTTTGACACTGTCGACTTCAAACCAAGCGTCCCCATCTCCAAGCGTGCCCCGATTGAGACCCGTCTCAAAATGATCTGGGCGAACCTTCGGGGTGACGGCGGTAAGCAAGGTGACCTCGGGTTCGCGTTGTGGGAGCGTCTCCACTGGCTTCCGCTAGCTGGTATTAAACGAGGTCTCGCTGAAGAAGCTAAAAAGGTTGGCCACGACAAGGAACGCTTGAAGGAACTGAGAGCTGTGTTAAAGAAGCTCTTCAGTGAGCGCGACCGTCGTGCCGATCTTCTTCGTAACAAGTACCGTGAGCAGTACATGGCGTGGAGTCGTGACTCGGTTTCATCTAGTGCTTCCGGCGTGTCATTCATTCGTCCCGAGTTGCTTTTGGAGCCGTCGAAGCCGTGGTACCCCATTGAAAACTTGCCATTCGCACCTCAGACATCTGACTGGCTTTCCGAAGTTCCGGCTCTCGACGCTCGTCAGCCATGGCGTACTGGATGGATGAATGCGCCGCATCAGCACCCGTACAACACCACGTACTTCTCGTGCCAGCGTAATCCGGAGTTCTTCAATCCTCGTGGTACGCGTTTCGTGGATGTGTACCGAAGCGTGATCGTTGACCCGTCTCTCGATTCAACCGAGCTTATTTCGACCTGGCGTTCGTTGTTTGACTCGCCACCGGGTACTCCACGTTCTGCTCTGGCTGCTGCTCCTGTTGAAGCTGGTACCGAGGATTCGCAGGGTCCAGCTTCAGCTCCAGCTGCCGAGGCTCAGGTTCTTGATGAAGAGGAGAAGGAGAGTGGTGACTCGGCTTCGTTGACACTCTTGGCCACCGCGGCCAGACACTTGGAATCGATTTGAATCCTCGCTGCACGTTCTACGACGTTCTCCAGCATCTCAGCTAACTGTTGAGGTGTCCCGCGTGATTTCGTTTTCAGTGATCGCTCCGCGGTCGGCATTCATGTTTTCTTATTCTTAATCCACTTCCACAGCGTAATCATGTTCATGTTGTTCTTCAAATGCATATACAATTTGTTGTTGCAGTAACGTTCTTCGTCTGTTACCACAGGCTGCATCGCCCTGTGGACAGTTCATACGTGATCAAGTCACGCTAGTCTTCGTCCGCCACTTGCGCCATCTGCAGCCGATTCTCGCTCTTCTTGGCTCGCAAATAGTCGTACAGCAGACCTCCACATGACAAGTTTGATGATGGTTCCCACGTTGTATCTTCATAGCCCACCCACTTGACTTTGAACTCGCGTACAGCACGCTCCGTGCTCGTCGTTAGTGGTGTTCTGTCGTCCAGGATGGCCTCGACTTCATATTCACCGGCAACTTGATCTGGTTCCCAGCTGTCCTTAGGCAGTAGTTCCTCATCGAAGTCGAGTCTTGCTTCATTAGTCGCGTCAAGTACCAACCGAGTGTTCGGTCGACTGTTGAATTCGTTGACAGCCTTGAGTCTTGACACATGCACTACTGGGTAAAAGCGATACCCACTTCGATCAGGCAGTTCCAGCTCGTACGCAAACTCTTCCACCTTGCGCTTGATCCGAAAAGGTCCATGCCATCGGTGAGCTAATTTCTTCGTCAAGCCCGGTTTGACGCGTTCCATGTACAACCACGCCCGGCTCCCAATCTCGAAAAGAGATCTCGGTGGGGCTCTTGCAGGATCTTCCATCTCTTCCGAAGCTTCTGGAGGGTCCGCCGAGTCTTCGTTTCCACTTGGTTGAGGTACAGCAGCTTTTTCCAGTCGACTCAGAGCACCATTATGCTTTTTAGCCCTTCGCTCCTTTTCTACAGCCTGATAATCCTTGGCCATAGTGAGGGCGACCTCATGTTGTCGATTGATCTCACGCCGCCACGCCAGTGCGTCTGACTGCTTGCCGAGTCCTCGTTTGAGTGATGACGACATTGCCCACAACGTCGACTGCGCATCCCAACCATGAACGAGGTAGAACGGCGTTTCCTTCCTCGTAGTGTCTTGAGAAGTATTAATAGCAAATACTAGCTTCTCCGCGATTTCATCCCAATCTTGCTGTAGAGGGTCTTCCGCGTACACCCGTACGGATCCCATCACCGACTTCACCGAGCGTTCCTGCTGTCCATTAGCCTGTGGCCGATAGCTCAAAGTCGCTCTTGATCTTGACTGCATCATCTCTGCAAATGCTTGGAAAACCTCGCTCATGAAGCGTGGGTCGCGGTCGTGCCTTATTAATGATGGGGCTCCGAATCGTCGGTAATCACATTCTTCGAACACTTGGGCAACACTCAGTGCAGTCGTATCTGACATAGCCTTGGCAATAACGAATCCCGTGAACGAGCACTGAAGTAGGAGCAACGCCGTGTTGCCCCTACGAGATTTCGGTAGTGGGATCACAAAATCCATCGAGACGATCTGGAAAGGTCGTTCGGCTAGCACGTTACCAGGTGAGTATCCACGAAGCTGTGGACGGCTTTTACTCGAGCTGCAATCCGGACATGACTTCACATGCTTCTCCACGTCGGCGTACAAGCCGATCCAATAATAATCGGACTTAACGCGGTGGAACGTTCTCACCACACCTTGATGTCCTCCTTCCAGCGAGTCGTGACAGTTCTGCAAGACCTCTTGAATCATCGTTGTCGGTACCACAAGCCGCAGCTTGGTCTCCTCTTGCCAACCGTGGTCGTACCGACGATTCAATCCAAGATAGTGAAGCACGCCGTCTTCTGATAACACGAACCGGTCAGCATACTTCCAGGCATCTCGAGCTTCTTTGTAACTCAGCTCTTGTGCTTGGCCCTGAAGCACCTTCTTGATGTTAAACCACTTCTGTTCCTCGTCTTGTGCCACTAGTATCCGTCTGCGTCGCTACCGCTGTATCGCTACCGGGTCAACATCTTCCGCATCGGGAAATGCCGCTGGTACAGTCTTGTGAGGATGGTCTGGCAAATCCTGGCCGATTGAATCTTCGGTGGACGTCTCTCGTCGTTCTTCATGCTCTTCTTGAGCTTTTGAGACATCCTCCGAGTGTTCATCTGCAAACCTGACGCGTTTCTTGGCTTTCGTCTGTCGCCGAGTCATCACTGCTATATTACCATAATCGCACTTCGGGGAGCTGTAATCAACCACGAAATTTTCGAAAGTTTTCCACTTTGAAGACTCGCTGCCTGACAGTACATGTACTTGACGCTCTGCTCCTTGTGACGAAACATCTACCGAGTCTTCATCCGGCTCGTAGATCATTTCCTGGATGCGGTTCAGCGATGCCAATTCCGACTTGCGAGTTTCAGCCAAGATTACTCGACTGACCTTCGATTCCAGCGCTTCAGTGGCTAGCGAATCCGCGGCCGCGTTGTATTCTCGTACAACGTGAAGATATTTAACTGATCGAAGCTTGGCCGTGAGTTCCTTGTGAGTATTCAGCAGCGCTAGCAAAGTTTCCTTCCTGCATGCGATCACCCCTAGTGATTGTTGAATCGCGAGCCTTGAGTCACCAACGATGACTAAATTCTCGGCACCGTGCGCAATAGCAGCCTTGACACCGTTGATCATACCTTTATACTCTGCCTCATTCACCGTGGTAGCCGAGAGGTAAGCGTTTGCAGCAATCACTACCTTCCACTCAGGAAGGCTCCACAGCACCCATGAACAACTCCCGTAGCCACCGTACTTCTCTGTCTTCGCTGATCCGTCAAAAGACATGACGAATCCGCTGTAATTACGGGAAAGCCTGGCGTACAGCAACGCGGGGTCCATTCGAATAGTCGGGGAACCCTTGTTTGAAGGCGCCACCGGCGCGAGCGAGTCTTCCAGGTCAACGAAGCTCGTGATGCTTGACTGCAGTAGCTGCGCAAAGGCGACATCCTTCTCCTTCACGCGCTGCACCTTAAGGTGCCACTGCGATAGCAGCACTGCGAACTGGACCGCGCGTCCGAAGAGAGACTTCGACATATGCACCCACTCTAACGTCGAGAACCGTGTATAGACATGTAGCGTCTTTCCTGCCAGCTGGACGTAACAGATCTTCAACAGCAGAAGTAACGCCAAAACTTCCTTCTCAGCAGGATGATAGTTCATCTCGGCCTCCTTGAGCACCCGACCGAGGAACCGTACGGGGTGTAACTTGCCGTCATGTTCTTGCATTAGCGTAGTGCTCAATGCCCATTCATTCGCAAAGAGCATGACGTGAACTTCTTTTGACCGATCGACGTGCCTGAGGATGGGTGAATGTGAAACACTCGTCTTCAATTTTTTGAAGGAACGACGTGCCACAGAAAGGCCACCTTCAACGACAAAGTCTTCATCCTTGAGCTGGTACAGCGCCGCACCGTAGACCGCGAAGTCTTGAATGAAGCGGCTGTAGTAATTAACCGCTCCAAGAAACGACTGCATGCCCTTCTTGCTCGTTGGAAACGGAAGCTCGGTGATGGCTGCAAGCTTCTTGGGGTCAGCTCTGATACCTTCTATCGAAATTTTATGCGACAGAAAGTCCACCTTGGGTTGGCAAAAGATGCTCTTGGTGAAGCTAATGCTGATCCGACACTGTGCGAATCTTGCTAGCAATCGGTCCAGCGTCGCCAGGCAGCTGTCGAAATCCTCGCCACCGAAGCAAATGTCATCCACAAACGACCGTCGACCAAATACAGTTATCAGCGATGATTCGTCTGGCTCCCCGTTCGTAAACATGTCAGCGACGGGTCTGTTGACGAGTTGTAGTACAGGGTCGGTCTCTACCGGTGCTTCGCGGTCTGCCGCGAACTTCGTTTGAAACGAATTCTCGGCGCTTGGCCCACGACGTTCCTTGGCCTGTTCTTCAGCTAAACGCATCCTCTCCGAGTATTCATACCAACCTCCTTTAGGTTGAACGAACCCCCAGAGTGCGTTGTCAATCATACGCTGATAGATCATCGGCGCGTTCTTTAACCCAAAGGGCATGCGTAACCACTCGAAATGTCCGAGTGCGCAGACGAACGCCGATACTTTACGCGCTCGTAAGGTCATCATGACCGCCCAGAAGCCGCTTGCTGCATCCAGCGAGCAGAACCATAGGTAGCGCTCGAGATCTGTTAACAGGTCGTCGACTAGCGGCATTGCGTACTCCATGATCGCGGTGATAGCATTCACCATCTTGTAATCAATGCAGAGCCGGATGTCCAGCCCGTTCTTTTTCATCACAATCACGATCGGCGATGCCCATGAACTGTCTGAAAAGACGATCAGTCCTGCACGCAATAAAGCGCGCAGCAGCTCGTACAGCTTGCCGAGAAATCGCAGCGGCACGCGTCGGGCACGCTGTTTAATTGGGGCGTGCCCCTGTGTGTCGATATCGCATACCGCACCGTAGGCTGGCGGCGGTAGTGCGTTACCACTAGCAATCAGGATGTGCTCGTGGTTCTTTAGCGTCGCGACCAGACGTTCTCGGCGTTCAGCCGACAGCTCAGGATCAGCAACATTAGGCGCAGTGTAGTCAATTGTCGTGTTGATCTCTTCGGTCAGATCCGGCAGGAATGCCAGCTCCTTCGCGTAGTCGTCCAGGCCAATGTTGTTAGCTGGGTGTTCGTAGAAATCATTTCTCGTATCCTCCGTTGCTTCATTTCCCTCGGTTGCTAACACTCGAGCAACCGAGATGTATGTTCCGTCCAACGCCGCTCCCTTGACTCAACATTGGCATCCGCTTTGATTTCAACAGTCGGTACTTGGTCCATCTCCTTCCCATCCTGGTTTCCCATCTCTGGGCCTTCTGCCGAGTCGTCGTTCGCAATATTGAATGCGTGGGCCGCCGACATATTGAGTTGTTGACTTTTGTTCCGCTCCTCGTTCTGCCGCTGTCTTGACATTTCGGAATTCGCACCAATCTTGCAATGAATACTCGGTGCCGTACTCAACACCTTCTGCGCGATGCCTGTATCCTCTGGATCAACCACCGGTGGCTCGTTCGCAGATTTGGTGACACACAAGGCCGGGACAGCTTCGTCAAAACGGGTGACTCCATTCAATCCAGTGCCGTTGCTTGTCGCTTCCGTGGTCACCCCTGACTGGACACTAACACTCGTTGGCGTATGTACCACGTTCACCGGTCTCAGTAGTTCGTGTGTACGCACTACCGAGGCTTCGTTCGCGTTATTCCCTCCGCCATGGGTTGTCGTATACGTGTCCAAAGGTTCTGCGGAAGGCTGACCGTCGGCCGAATCCCCGGCTGTCACCCCAGACGCCAGACAGGCTTCCCCTTGTTCACGTTCTTCCAGGATCAGTGCCCAGCGCTCTGCACATGTCAGACGATCACTAGAATCCACTAGCGAGTCTTCTAGAGGTCGTGGTAGCACTCCACTGGGTTCTGGGTAGTCTGGTCGATCAACTGCTGAAGGCTGAGTTGCAAGCCATTGTTCGTAGATTTCGCATTCACGCTGAAAGAGCTCGCGGTCTCTACAACCTTCGTAGGCCAACACTTGCCAGTCTTGGTACTTCTTGGACTCCAGACGCACAAAGCCGTCACCTCGTGGCAAATCCCCATCTGGAATCCACATCGCGATCGAGTCGTGTGCTGGTAGGTACACAGTTCGATCAGACACGTTGGTCAATCGAATGCTCTGAGGCCGTCCACGTCGAAACCTCGTCACTGACGGGATTAGCTTGTTCGTTCGACGAAGCCACAGTACGTGTTCTTCCAGCCCGACTTGACGCTTCGCTAGTCGATATTCTCGCCACTCGTGCGCTTGAATGTCCAACCGCTCGGGTGGCCCGGCGTTAACATGGGAGCCGTATTCTTCGCTGTCGATCATGTTCTTGGTCTTTATCAGCGGGATTTGGACTTCGTGCGGTAATTGCGCCGCGCCGTGGAACAGGTCCAACCGGATCCCAGCTGGGATCATAAAGTCGGTCCCGAGTACCACGTCGACGCCTGCACTATGCGCCATTACCCACATCTCAAACTCGTACACCATCTCCCATCCGAGCGTAATCTTGACGCACGCTCGTCGCGTCGTAGACACCTTGCCTTCGTTGATTCCTTGAATGTCAATGCGGCGTCCGTGATCAGGTACATCTCGGAGTCGCAACTTCTTGGCAAAGGCGTCAGTGATCACACTAACGTTCGCTCCTGTGTCGAGGAGGATCCTCGTTCGCTGGTCGTTCACAGCGCCTTGCACCAGAGCTCTCATTCTGATCCGTCGGTCGAATTTCTTGGCCGACCACCACCCCTGTCTCTCGCCAGGGTTCAACTTCATAATCTTGGAGTGACCCTTGGGCTCGTCTCGCGCTGCACTCGAAACCAAGCCGAGCGAGCCCTCGCTGGTGCCCTCATCAGCATCAGCACACTCCATTATTTCTCCAACACCTCCACCGAGGATTCTACTCCTCTCCTTTTCATTTTCCGTCGCGTTCACACTTGTTACGTATTTATCAGGCCATTCACTCTGCCCCATGAAAGCAAAGATACACTCTGCTTCCATTGAAGGCTCGGTTAACTGTGGCAGCCCGATAGGGACCAGCCCAGTTGTAGTTGGCGGGCTGCCTAGTTTAAATGACGTTCTTGAACGACGGCCTTGAGCTCTGGCGGGAGTTCCTCCTTCGTGCCTTTGGTGCGCACAAATTTGGCAAGGTCTTGGAAGTTGCGGAAAAGTTCGCATTGTCCAGCATCGTGGAGTTGTTTGCAGAACTTGCATCGCTTGTTACAGTAGTGGGCGGAGTGACTCATGCCACCGCACACCGCGCATGGTCCGTACTGTGGGCGTCGGTTGTCGCGGTTGAAGTCACGTCGACCGCGTTGGTCCTGATTGAACCCACGGTCACCACCTCGGCGATCTTGATTGAAGCCATTATCGCGATCAGGCACGTTTCCACGTGGATGACGGTTGTCTGAACGTGCGTAGGTGCCTTCAGCAGCTGCACGACGCTCATTTTCGCTAGCCGCGGCGAGGTATCGGTCGTTTTCGTACAATGAGAAATCACCGTCCGTATTATCAGGCTGAAAGTCGTTGTACTCATCTTGGACATCGTCGTAAGCGTTCGGATCTTCGTTTGAATACTCGGTGCCTCCCTGAGCAGCTTCACGACCTTCTAATTCAGCTAGTAGGTCGTCCACTGTGGCTTCAATGAGCGTCACTCTTGGTTTGTTTCGGTTGTCATCGCGGCGACGGTCATCACGCCGGTTGTTGCGGGCGAATCCATCGTCGCGTCGCGTATCACGACTCTTGGAGTATCGGTACTCACTGTCACGCTTGGCCATCCTCTCCTTGCCCTTGAGAACATTTTCGATGATCTCTTCGAGCTCGTGAATGTCGGCGACTCGAGCGTGGTAGAGACTCTCCGCCAGCTTGTCATCATCGCATGTTGCCAGGAACTGCTGTACGTGTTCTTTCGCGTCGCGACCACTCTTCTCGAAGTGTAGACGGGCGGTCCGAGCATAGCCATTCAGCCTGTTTATGTAGTCGCACAGATGTTCATTACGTTCCCGTTTGGCGGAGTAGTAACGCGACAGTGCCGTCTGCGTGAACTGCGAGCAGTAGTAGCGGATGAAAGCGTCGCTCAGCAGCTTCCACTTGCGCTTCGTCTTCTTCGGAAGTTGACGGAACCAATGAATGGCTCCGTCCCGGAGACTTAGCTCAAATGGAATGCACCATTTATCGGCATCTGTGTGGGTTCCAGTCATTTCATAGACGAACCCACGGAGCCACTGCATACAGTTCTCGCTCTTGTTGCGAGAGCCTGAGAACGGCGTGATGCGATCCAGCGGTCGGTGCGAAGCCATTTTAATCCTTGGTGTTGGGTCCACGTCGTTCAGCGTCGCTAGCTCATTCATCTGACGCATCAACTCGAGTTGAGGATCTTCCTCGTCGAATGTACGCACCTAAATGTCATCGTCACTGGACGAACCATCGCTGTCGACTTGACGACGTCCGGCACCACCTTTGGGAGCTCGCGCACCGCCTCGGCGACCGAACGAACCCTCGTTACTTGCGTAAATGCGTTGCATACGGCTCTCCGAACGTGGCGTAACCATGTGCGAGTCTTGAAAGTACGGTGAAGCTTCGGTAGTGCCAAAGGCACCACGCTCAGCTCCACGCTTGGTCGGAGGAGTACGAACGAGTCGTTGGGGCGTCGGCGGCAGTGGAATCTTAGACGGATCTTCATCTTGAATCATCGGTCGACTCACAGGCTGCTTTCCGGCATTGATGCCAACAGCGCCAAACGCCTTTCGAAGCTTCTTCTTCCATTTCTGGAGAGCAGCTCCGGCTTCATGTGGACTCCAATCCTGGAGCGACATCGTCGATGGGTACGTCTCGTTCTCGAACCCCAGCGACAACAGTAGCGAAACTGAATCCTCGGCAACTTGACTAGTCGAAACCGAGTTGACTGGGTATTGAAGTTCCTGCGCAAGCGCAGGCCAGTCAACCTTTTTCTTGGGGATGGGCTTGAACAGCTGCATCCACTCATCATTCTGCATCAGCGCTTGTACGCGGTCGAAAACGCGCTTGGCGGCTGGTGTATCACCGTTGATAGGTGGGCGAGGTGCCTTCAGCAGTGCTGAATGCTTTGCACTCGCCACCGAAGGTTTAAAACCCTCGGTCCCATCGTCGTAACCATCATAGGCCGGTTCCGGTCCCGCAACATCATCGAGCTCGTCGGCGAGGTTCCTCGAAAGGGATTTGGTCGCCCCGCTCAGCCCCGATGATAGCGTGGTCGTCTCCGGCGTCGCTGCGCCTGGCTCTGGAGCCGGCGTCTTATCTTCGTAATCTTCATAATCGTGGGCGTCAGGACTGATGTCCGCTTCGTCGTCGAAGCTCACTGAAAGCTCGGTGGCGGCTGCAAAGCGCGCAGTCGGGCTTGAACTCTCGTTGCGAGCCCCGCCAGACTTGGCAGGCGTAACTGGTACCGTCGGTTGTCCTTTCACCATGTTTCTTTTCTTTTTCTTGTTCTTCTTCTCTTGGTAGCTCGTAAACTGGAAGGCCATACAAACAGTTCACAATGGTCACAATCTGTTCCCGGGTCGCGGCACCAGTTGTGGTGTTGGAAATCCCACGTGAACTCTAGCTACAGATGTAATTAGGATGTTCCCACAACAATACGTCTACTAGGATAGTAAACGATCGTTCGGGCGGACCTGAAGACCCCAGTTCTGCCCTTGCACCGGGACAAACTGGACCTTGTAAACTACTTATATAGGCCAGCCAGTAAAATAAGAACACGCTACTAGCACGAGCAAAGCTAGCAGGTGTTTTGAATCCTCGTGGTCCCAACAGCGGAAGGGTACCAGGCACGGGTAAGCCTTTTACAAGATCACCGAGTGTTCAACACTCGGCTGGAAGAAATAAAAGGGAGGCAATTCAAGCACTCCCAGTCGTGCAAATAGGCAACAATAAGCCGTCACGTAAAAACCTCCCGATAATAATCGGCCAATACACAAAGTCTCTTGGCCTTGCCGGATGAACCCTCGCTACAGAGCTTCGAGCTCACCGACAGGCATAACACACTCAAACAAGCTTGACCTGACGCTTACCTTGAAGCCGGACGTCGCTCTGTGTGCTTGAGTGGAAATTCTGTTCTGTATTTAAGCTTACCCTTTCGGGTCTATTCCTAATAAGAAGTCCTAATCAAGTATACAAATATCAAGTGAACAATGATCCGTTATGGATCTTCTTGCATGCCAAGCGTCGTCTGCACTGTCGCATGAGCATCTTTAACGGTCCGCGCCTTGTCCCAGACGGTTAACGTGTCTTCCAAAGGTCGCTGAGTATTCCGCGAACTCATCCCAACCGCCACTGAGGGTTCGTACCGTAGATGGTCCGCTGAATGCGAATCCGGCCAGTCCATTATTAATAATAAGGACAGCCTGGATTCAGTGACATAGGGCCGTATCCGATATTTGTTGAAAACTCGGAGGTGACGCCGTCGAGTCCCTTGCACCTTGGCGTCTCCGTACATCACTCGACCGAGGGTTCGTCGCTTGAACAACTTGGGCGGTGTCACGTCTTTGTCGACGGGTGATAATCCGCAACCACGGAGAAATCACTACACCACATTGTTGCACCTCCTTCACGCATAGTGCACTTACAAAATTTCGTATCATTTGCTGGTGATTGGCATCACGTCGTTTCTGACGATTACTTCTGGTATTTTTATGATAAGATTGACGCGAGTGATTCATGACTGTTTATATATACCTGGAGAAAGTAAAACAAAATATCATAGTATAAGCACTCTGTTCTTCTAGCCACTGCTTGTGCTTCTTCGATCGAACGTGAACATGGTGATTTGCAGCAGAATATATGCCACCACATTCACAATTGGATCGAGCTGCTTGTCGGGCTTTAGTTATTGCATCCCATCGTTGCTTATTTTGCCCTATACTATTCCTTATTGTAGGCCTTCAATTTCTCTTTAATATCTCTTCGATACTCTTTTTTTCGCAGCTGATCTATCGCAAACGCATTGTTTTTATTTACTGCTGTTTCTAAATTTGCCATTCAAAGTTGTTCATATGCTTGAAGATGCTGTTTGTCTACAGCCTCATACTCCTTTACGAGAGTGATCTTGAATTTTCGATGCCGTGAGTTTTGAAGTATGGAAAGATTGACATCTGTGTATGCTTGCCTTCGACCCACCTTCGAAAGTTTTTTTTGTGTCCTTGCCAACGCCATGAAAATTTGTTGATAGTAGAGCCAATATAGCATAGGTCACTCTAAATATGGATGATTCTGTAGACTCGGCCAATCATTTTATTTCTCAAACTGGATTTCCAATTTTATAGTTTCTATATATTGATCGATATATTTATCAGAATTAACATTAATTTAGTCGGGCGTCGCTATCTCCGCGATCGTCGCTTACCTGGCGCGCTTCCTTCATGCTTCTTCTTGCTTCTGTGACTGAGAACAATTTCAAAATAGCCTCAGTGGAGGTTTTTGTTGAGTTCCGAGGTTCCAAAACCGCGTTCCGAACCGGTTCCAAAATGATCCCGTACTTACTAGAACTGCTGTGGTGATTCAATTCTATAGAGAATTGCAATTATTTGTTTAATTGTGGGAACCCTGGCTCCAAAGTTGTCGGAACCATATTTTAATAACTAGAAGGGCTGTGGATACATTGACACCTTCCGTTGGTGCTCGGGCTCCGAGTTCTTATACTTTTATATCTATATATATAAGGGGGGTAAAGGGTAGTATAGAAAGAATATATAGCGAGACAGTGCTGCGTTTTTTTGTGGAACTTGGGAACTCGGTTCCGCGTGGTGTATAAACCCTACCATGATCATAATAGTTAATGTTACGTCGGTTCGGTGACATGGAACCGGTTCAAGTCATGTTTAGGAACTTTACGCACTACTGAATTTTAATAACTACAATCACTCTGGTAATCCCTCGTTTAAAGTGCCGATCGGGGACAATGTACGAGAATTCACATTAGGATTACGTTAACTCGCGCGTTCTTTCTCTGAGCGTACGCTAGTGGACGGACTGCATTGATTATGTTACATCGTCCGCTCAGCCTGTGCATTAAATGACATCTAGAGTACCCCTAGCCGCCCTTAGATACAGCGAAGATGTACAGTAGGGTAATGAATGATTATCTTCTTAGTGCTAGGTGTCCTCTTACTCACATGCTCTAAGTATGGAGGACGACGTCCCTCAGTAAAAACGTTTCAGCGTGAATAGTTAAAACCTTCCAAATGCCATAAAAAATATCTACTACAGTTTTGAAGGTAGATGTATTTCTGTTACAGAGGCAAAAGTTCCATTTCTGGATCTAGCTGTAGAGGTGCCATTGCTTCAGGTGGAGCAAGAAGAGAGTGCCCACGCAACGCTGGACCGGTGTCGTGAATCTCGCCCTGCAAATACAGCTCGAGCGTACGAGCCAAAAGAGCGCAAGTTCAAGGCATGGTGTGACCACAAGAATTTTCATGAAACTACACGCTACCAAGTTACGGCATCGAAGCTACATCTATTTCTACGTGAAGAGGTGGTAGATCGCGAAGTTCGTGTCGAAAATTCACAGCGAAAGATTGGAGTTGCTACTGTAGAGATATACGTGAGCGCTATGTCAGATTTGTACAGCGATCAGCAGACTAGAGGTGTGAATTCACTCCCTCATCCACGCAACAGCTTGATTAAAGCACTACTTTCAGCGCTGAAGCGAGAAAAGCACGAAAAAAAGCGAATATGCTGACCGAGGCGTCGGATCTCTCCTGGATAAGTACTGCACCACAGCCGATCTGGTTGCGATTTCTCGTTATTATATGGGCCTGAACACAGGTGCTGATCTACGGAATCGGATGAGTCATTTCCTGTGCCACGCATGTCTCTTAAGAGGCGAGTCTGCCAGTAATTTGGACCTTTTTAGTGTAATTCTGGAACACGAATAATTTACAGATTACCGGGCACTAGTCATGATAATGGAGCAGGGGGAAACAAACCAGCTTATTCGTCGTGAGTTTGGTTCGTGTATTAGGCACAACAATGTTGAAGTTTGCTCAGTTGGGGCACTCACTCAAATAGCGCTGTCTAGAAAAAAAAGAGACAGATGACCCTGTATCTGTTTTATCGCTGGTGTGTGCAAATGGAATTGCTACCTAACTTTCTGGCCCCTGAAGACTGGTACGACATCAAACTTCTAAAGTCAAACAAGAATCCAACAAAATCAATGACATACCGATCGCATTACGACGCCACTATAAAGGCGTTCACAGCATTAGGCATGCATACGAAGGCTAAGACACATGCGGCACGGGGTTCAGGAGCAAGGATGGTCGAATTAGCAGGTGCTACAGATTCACAAATTCGTCGGTTAGGAAGGTGGAATGCATCCGCAATGGACGGCTGTTACCTGAGCGCTTTGCCACGAGAAGCGATGCGGTCTCTAGCAGGATTTCCCCCTGACAAACGGTCGTTTTCGTTAGAGCGGGCAGCTCTTCTTCCTCCTGAGCAGCTTCAGCGTGGCGTATTTCCCTTTCTCGATTTCTATATGGCGTCATACAAACAACAGTCAGCACCCAACGTAGCAACCGGGGGCTTCTTGGGGTTACTACTGTACCTTCGTATAGTTGTCCTACATGACGCGGTTCTGCTGCGTGACCTTTACCCGACCCATAAACTATGGGCTCACCCTCCATTTAGCTGCAGCGAGTTTAACACATTCGCAGCTGAGCTGAAAACCAAAATACTTACGGAGAAATAACCGCAAGCGGATCATTTGCCCGATTTAATGTAGCATCTAAGACAGCAGCAAGAACAAACGCTGGCACACATTGATAACAAACTCAGCGAAGTCGGTAATCACATTAAGAATACGATTTCACAGTTTACCTCTGGTGTCGCCACCGTACGTTTGACCTTCGACTTGAACACACCAACTGCTGCAACCTCGGCTCCAGCTCAGACTTCGCAGCTACCCACGACGTACAAGCTCACGAGATCTCTCAAAACGGTTCATCAAGTATGGCAGGGGTGGACGACGGGAATTAATGGTGGTCCTGCTGTACGCGAATTGGAGAAGCTACACGGATCCAATTGGCGAAATAATCCAGCCGAAAAGCGATTCTACTTCAGGCGCAAAAGAATTATTGATCGAGTTAATCTGATCGCACAGGAATAGAAAGTTAATGAAGATGAAGCAGTCTGGCTCAGCGCAAACAGTCACAACATACCCTCAACGCACTGGGTGAGAGCTTCAATTGGAGACTGTAAACTACATAAGACTAAATACACCGCAGTGTTTCGTATTAGATATTTCTTCACTAGGTTTTTACGCATGCATTGCCTTTTCACTAGCGAGTCATCTGCTCATTCATCTCGCTTTCCCTCGTTTTAATCTTGCCGTAGGCTTACCGTGTCGCTCCCTCCGGAGTTTCTTCCTCATGTAGCTTCTTCACACGCTCTAGCGCTTATTCTTATCCTTGTACAGGTATCACCACACTCGGACAATAGCTTAGCAAAGCAATACACTTCACTCCACCTAGCATTCACGCGTCATTCTGCGCATGTCCCATACACGCACCACCATGTTCAGCACAAGGCTCATTTAAACCCAGAGTCCTCCTTTCAATATCATCTACGGGTCATCACCTCCCTCGCACGACAGCACAGCGTACACTATCCAAGCATCGCCTCCCTCATACGGCAAAACAGTCCAGGCGTCGCCTCTCTTGTGATGCGGGCCGCAGGTTGCGACCCTATCTTGCTTCATGGCCTCGAAGCAAAAGGCTCGCTGCCTTTGTTATTCTATTCTTTCCTATTGGTGCTGCACCACTCTTTTATTTATGCATTGTGATTGGTGGAGCGTTCGCTGGGATAACGGCTGTTATTGTAAGTGACAACTTCCGATAATTTGAATATCAGAGAAACGTGGTGAGGGACAAGACGGGAACGAGGCGGCGACGACAGCCTCCGTCCACTTCCGATACTGGTCCTTTGAGTGTCTTGAGAGCTTCGATTCGTGCGTGAAGTGACGTATTAATACTGTACTACATGTACATCATCGCTGTATCTAAGGGCGGCTAGAGGTACTCTAGATGCCATTTTATGCACAGGTTGAGCGGACGATGTAACATAATCAATGCAGTCCGTCCACTAGCGTACGCTCAGAGAAAGAACGCGCGAGTTAACGTAATCCTAATGTGAATTCTCGTACATTGTCCCCGATCGGCCCTTTAAACGAGGGATTACCAGAGTGATTGTAGTTATTAGAATTCAGTAGTGCGTAAAGCTCCGAAACATGACCTGAACCGGTTCCATGTCACCGAACCGACGTAACATTAACTAGTATGATCATGGTAGGTTTTATACACATGCGGGACCGAGTTCCCAAGTTCCACAAAAAAAAACGCAGCACTGTCTCTCTATATGTTCTTTTTATACTACCCCCCCTCTGTATAATTTATATATATTTTTAAAAGAGTATAAGAACTCGGAGCCCGAGCACCAACGGAAGATGTCAATGTAACCACAGCCCTTCTAGTTATTAAGATATGGTTTCAAAAATTTTGGAACCAGGGTTCCCACAATTTAACAAAAATTGCAATTCCCTATAGAATTGAAGCACCACAGCAGCTCTAGTAAGTACTTGTCTGGTCCGAAAAAGAATTAACAGCTCTTTAATTCGGCGATAACTTTGGTCGTACAGCTCCAACGGAAGCGTGTTTGAGCTAGTTTAAAAGTTACGCAGCATCAGCACGATTTTTAATGATCAAATTTCCCGCCAAATTTGCCAAATTTGACCATTTGAACTATCACTTTATGGAGGGTAGAGTTTTTATTGCTTTGACGTCAAAAATAATCCAAAAGGAAAACAACTCAACACACCTCAGAATTAAACTTTAAAATATACTAGAAAAAAGCAAATAAAGCTTAATCTAGTGGTATATCACTAAAAGCAATTCAATCCATTTTTGTGTCAATTACTCTCAACCCGCGTGCATACAAATCCTCATATGAGCTCATTTTAACCAATCGAACCCATCTCAGAGTGGACATTGACCAATCAAACATGCGAGGCTTTTTTATCTCATTGTTAATTCTTTTCTGGACCAAAGAAGTACGGCATCATTTTGGAACCGGTTCGGAACGCGGTTTTGGAACCTCGGAACTGCACACCTACTCCGATTCAAGTTTGACTTCCATCGCAAACTGCTGTATCTTGCACACGTTCTCATAGCTTGGCGCCATCATCCTCTTGCGTTTTGAGTCCAGATACTTTTGATAATTAAAATCGGTGAATCTGTCAGGCGGAAGCACGAAGAACAGCCGCGGCTGTTCAGGATTTCCCAGAAGCTTCAACACATCGTGGAGACCTTTTTGCTTGCAGGGGTGTTTGTGTGCACCTGTCACCTGCAACAAAATATCCGGCTTGATGATCGCATCGACCGACTGGTAATTCTTCACCGCTGGCTGTAGGTAACTCGTGTTAGTAGCAGCTTCAATTTCACTGTCATCATTGAAAACAACAACTTTCTCGAATCTCTCAAAAGAAATAACAGGTGCGGCGCCACCGTCGACCAACGCCACAGCATTGGATTCGTCCATCGCAACGGCATCATCTGCATTCATGCCATCATCACCATCCTCGTCATCGCCGTCCCATTCATCTTCCATAAGGTCATCATCATCATCATCGTACGCCTCGTTGTTTTCGACCAAACGTCGAACTCGAAACGTTCCACCTCGCGGCAGTACTGAATGCACATGCCCTTCGAACAAGTGGCCACGAAGCACAGCAAGAGCACCAACTCCATCCGAGGCAGCAATGAACTCTAGCAGCTTCCGCTTATCCTTCTTGTACAGACGATTGTACACTTCTTGCTGAACATATTGCGATGCGAAAACGAAGTACTCGCTGTCAAAAGCTTTGCTGACGCGATAGTGCAGCAATCGATGCGACACTTGAGCGTCGTTCGCATCAAGTTGACCACAGGCTTTCACCAACCAGTCGAGATCAACAATGTCCATTGCTTTTTCAAGCAACACCTGCTGGTCACCAACTTGTGAAAATCGCAAGACATAGCGAGCAATACCACCCCATCGACGAAAGCAATCCTGCACGACGGCCATAGGTGTATCCGAGTACATCAGCTTACGACATTGTAGAATCTCCTTCAAAGACCACACTGGCATGTAGCAGGACCGGCAATTGGTCTTGTTGAACTCGTACCAGATGGAGCGGCGCGGCAACGTCAAAAGAATCGTCTTCGCTGGGTAATACGCAGGCTTGACGGCATCCACGATGTAGTATGTAGTCGGCTGGTCGAGAATGTGCACAAAATCTTCCTGAGATCCTTGAGCCACCACATTGTGAGCAAATAAAAAGCGCTTCTTGAGGCCACCACTCTCATATACCACCGTTTCATTAGTACGGACAAGATGAAGCACGATCACATAGCCGAAAAACGTCTTGCCGATTCCCGGGTTGCCGAGGATCACGAGATGCGGTGTGTTCGTCTTTTCATCGTGGATCCTCTCGAGACAAAGTTCCCATAGCGCAGGGTAGCAATGACGAATGTAGATACGAGAGCCGAGTGTCGAATCACCAAGAAGATACGTGTCTCGGGGTAACTCGACCAATGCGCCAGCTTTCACGTCGGTACTGTCGTTCAGAAATGCTTTCCTAAATGCGACCAGTGCTGGCGGATTCAACGACATACTTTGCGTGATTGGGATATGAACGTCGCCCACAACAAGTTGACGATCTCGAGGCAGCTCAGCTTCCGACAATTGTGGCAGTTCCACCAGCACGTGAATCTCCTTGCGACCAGGCTGAAAGTTCTTCCCAAAGCAATCTTCGTCGAGAATCCACGACGAAAGCATCTCTTCATACTCGGTGCTGATGCCACCTCGCAAGAAGCCTTTCACCGTGTGGTCGTGGTTCATCCACGTGGCTTCCCCTTCCTTTCGCGCCAAGTAGAGCGTCAACCTGGCTGGGTAAACCTCAACGCGGTTGCTCACGACTCTGTATGTACTTGCGATCTTCTCCTGCAGCGCGCTCACTTTCGCATTGCTCGCTATCTTCACGGGAAACACAGTCCCTTCGCCGTATACCGCGCACTCCAACTCGACCTCTGCCATCTTCGTGCGGAAAGTTCTCGACTGAGAAGCGGCACACATTCACGCAACACACCGCACAGTTTTAGCCAATCACATCACTCCCAAATATTTTTTTTTTATTTCTGACAAATTTATTCCTCAATATATAGAAACTAAATAATAGTGTTTATCTTGAGCGATAAAAAATAAATATATAGAAATAACAATGTGTAAGTACATCTTCACAGAAAACCACCCAAAGGCGAGCCAACAGTGCGGCCCAAAAGGCGATTGGTGCCGACACCACGCAAAGTATCAGCCAGCAGTTGCTGAACCAACGATGACCAAGTCTATTGAAGAAATTTATGGTGAGCATTGTATTCAGCACATGAAATCTGTCGATAAATACGATCAGCCCAAGTTGGGGGATTCACGAGTTCTATCACCAAGTGATTGGATCAAGTCGAAGATGCACGTAGTTAACGATTCCGTTGATTACAAGCATAGCGATGATGCCACGCCTGACTTTGGCAACAACGTATACTGTGACGGGGTCACACAGCACCTTGCGCTAGAGGAAGTTATCTTCCGAGAGTATACAAACTCTCAGTGAACGACAGTTCACAGGTCCCCTCTTTATTCAAAAGAGAGCGAAGTGACCTAATTAAGGTAGAATGTAAACTGAGTATATTTATAGGTAGATAAAGCTTGGGTTTAATACAAACTATATGTCACCGATAGAAATACAATGTCGTAATCCAATGGTTGGCTTTGAACGACCTTGGTACTTTGTACCAAATATCCCGAAGTATGACGTGTCACACTTCATGTAACCAGGGTACACTTAGGGATGCGTACCCCACTACATCCCTTTCACTTAGGTTCGGTTTACCGACCAATCAGAATGAAGAGGTGCTCGTCACAAACTCTCATTCTCAAAGTCGAAAACCATCGACTTGGCCGCGCGAGCGCGGCGGAGGCTCACTTCACAGTTAGACCCTCGAGCAGCAATCTGTGCGCTCTTCTTTTAGGTCTCCACTTCGACCGTTTATCATGCCTCGTGGCACTGCAAAGAGCGGTGCGAAGACACGCTCCAAGGCTGCTGCCGGAAAGGCGCAAGCCAAGAGCACTAAGCCTCACGGCAAAGGCTTGGCACTGAAGGAGGCTACTCAAATGGCCTCCGAGGCGATCGGTTCCTCGGGTGACGAGGCTGTGGGTAAGCGAGCAAGCAAGAGCCGCAGACCGTCGCCCTCGGCCTCTCCAGACAACCCTCCGAACCCTCGGTTCGTAGAACGTGAATTCGACTCTGGCGGTGAGGGCGAAGTCGAGTCCAAGAGCACGCACGACGCTCCTGCGGGCTCTGTGAGAGGGCACAGCCCAGTCCCCAGTGAGCACAAGGACGACAGCGTGCAGTCGCTCGCAAGTGATCAAGGTGATCACAGTCCCAGGACGTCTGTCCGCTCTGAGAGTCCGGCCGTCAAGGCTAAGGGCACTCCCAAAGCTGGTGGCGATGAGGAAGAGATTCCTCGCAAACGTCTCTCGCTTGCCGAGAAAACCTCTAAACCCGAAGGCGCCAAGCCCTCATAGAAGCGTACGGCCTCTAAGTCTCCACTCCGCGAAGAGAGAAAGTCTCGACACTCCCATCGGAGCATCTTCGACTCCTCGTATGAAGAGGAGGAGAAGGAGGAAGAAGATGAGGAGGAGGGTGCTATCGCTGAGCCCCGGGAGGTCACGAATGACCTCGACCAGCAGCAGGAGGATTTCCAAGCTGCCCAGCGTGTGCGTGGGGGCTCGGTGGCGGCACCCGTCAGCCAAGGAGCTGCCATCAACACAAGAGGGCATTGGCCTCCCGAGGAGAGCTCTGGGGCTGACCTCTTCTTCGAGCTTCTCGTCGCCCCTCGTGGCCTTGCGGGCGGCCACACTTCTAGGGGCATCTACGAACGTGCCCTTGTTCAGAAAGAAAAGTTGTTCGTTGACAACTTGGAGGCTGCTCGGTGTGTGCTTCTCGCGCCACACCGCATCCCCTCTAAGGACTTCACGACTTGTCGTAAGAAGCCCGAGACCCGGGGTGGTCTCTATCCTCTTTGGGGATACCCCGGGGTTATGCCCGAGAACTGTCCCACGTGGAGTTCTTGTGAGGACATGTTCTGGGCGTGGGTGGAGACTCTTAAGTACTCACCCACGGAGTTACGGGAACTCCATGAAGATCAGCAGCTGTCCCACATCCTGGACCAGCGTGATCTTCGTGTGAGGTTTGCCCACTTGGTCAGCAAGCGCATGCTGCCAAGGGACACCCTGAAGCGCGCGGCTTCCAGCGCTCACGATGCGCGCGGGTACGAAATGTATTCATCGTCCGTACCCCGTTCGGGCAAGAAGCCCCGGACTACTTATGGAGCTGCCGCCGCTTCTGTTTCCAGATTGCGACAGCCTTCGGGCAGTCAATCAGGAGCCGTTCGATCGGCTCCCACGAGTTCTCGGAGTGGGCATAACCCCTCCACTTCACGAGGAGCTGTCGCTTACCATCACGCCGTTGCTCCTGGAGGATCCGCTCCACGTGGAAGTGGACTTCTCCATTCCGATCAAGCAGGGACGGAGGTGCTCTCGTACGAGTACGAGTACTCGGCGCCTCCCGAACGCCACTGTCGTACGAGTGATCCGACTGCGGGTCCGACACAGGGCCCTGAGGTTGCCTGCCTTCGTCAACGTGTCCCCGTGCTTGAGATTGCACTTGGCTTTGGGGCTAGCGGTGATGCTGCCGCCCAGGCCGGGAATCAGGGCGAGCTCGCTCGTCTTGCGGGCCGCCTGCTGGAGCGAGAGGTCGCGAGCCTGCATCTGCGGGTGGATCGCCGGGCCTCTTCCTCCGATGTGGACGAGGCCTTTCGCATGATCCGACGGATCGAGGCTCTGCGGCCACGTTCGGAGCCGCCTGCGGCACACTCCCAGACGTACGTGTATGATGCGTACCCCGCGTACTCAGCGTACTCGGCGTATGGCTCCGGTGTCCGTTCGTACGGAACCCCTCCGGCGTACGGGCTTGACCGCAGCCTTGCCGTTCCGACCGAGGCTTGGGTGCCTGCTTCGACGCCCTCGTCGACGTCAGTGACCGGCCCTCACTTTGAGGAGCTGGGTCAAGGTGGGTCTGCGAGTTAGCAACGCCCTGCGGATCAAAGTACCGCTTAAGACGTCCAATATAGAACGTCGGGTGCGTCATTGACTTTGGCAGGTCGATGGTGTACGACGCACCATGTCTGACCAGGACTGCAAATGGTCCGATGAAGCGGTGCTTCAGCTTGTTGCTGCCGACAGAGCTGACAGTGTCAAGAGGTAGGTTCCTCGTGTCTAGCAACACTAAGTCTCCCACCTTAAAAATTAAGTTTCCTCTGTCACGTTTGTCGGAGTACTCCTTTTGTTTATCTTGGGCCGCTGCTGGCATCGCGGACCCTGCTGACAACGCTCAGATTGGTATCCATAAAAATTTCCACTTGATTTCGCAGCGAAACTGGTCTCACATCTGAGACCTGGGAGGAAAGGGCTTTCCGAGCCTCTCCTCCACTTAGTATAGAGGAGTCAGTGTCTCCTCGAAGCGTGAGAGGTACTCTGGGGTGACGGAAGCCGTTCAAGTAGAACGGCGTGAGCCCCGTGAACGCGTGCACCGCGTTGTTGAGCGCAAACTCAACAGCTGGAAGCTGCGTCGACCACGTACGTGGTGCTGCCGCGCACACACTGCGCAGAGTGTCCTTGAGCACTCGATTGACGCGCTCCGTCTGGCCGTCTGTCTGCGGATGGTCCGCAGTGGACATCTGCAGACAGGTTCCCAGTAAAGGGAACAGCGTTTTCCAAAACGCAGCCGTGAACCGCGGGTCTCGGTCCGAGACAATCGGCTCCGGGAGCCCGTGATAACGGAACACGCCATCGACGAACAACCTTGCGGTTTGTTCGCCCGTAACAGTGACGGGAACCGGAGCAAGGTGTACCATCTTGCTCAGCCGACACACGAACACCAAAATTCCGGTGTTGCCGTGTCCGTCGGCGGGAAGCCCAAAGATGAAGTCAAGACTCATCGACTTCCAACAGTCAGCCGGTACGGGCAGGCTCTGTAGTGGAGCCGAAGAGTGTTCTGCGGGCTTGACCCGCTGGCATGTTTTGCATGTCTTAACGTACCGGGCGGCCCATGGGTCCACCCGAAGGACTGAGAGACCGACAGAAAGATCTTCTCGCGGCCCAAGTGGCCGCCGGAGGGCGCGTCGTGCGCCTTTGCGAGGATATCGAACTTCAGATCCTCGTCATTGGGTACGACCACCCGTGGAGGTTCTGTGGGCTCCACCCGGTTATAGAGGAGGCCATCCTTCAACTCATATGGGTGGAGCCGTGAGCGCTGTCGCGACGAGAGCCAGTCGGCCTTTGCGCTCGCTCCTGCCATAAGGAGCTTGACGATAGGCGCGACAGCCTCATCGTCCCGATACGCCGTGCGTATCCGATCATATAGATCCGTTGTCACCCGCGTGATGTGGGCCAACTCTAATCAGGACGCTGCGAGAGGGCGTCCGCAAGCACGTTGAGCTTGCCCGGCTTGGATTCGACGCGGAAGTTGTACTCCGCGAAGAAGGACAGCCACCTCGCCATCCTTTGGGAGAGGTGAGGCGAGTTGTCACCGTCCTCAAGGATGCGTGGTCTGTGTAGATTACGAAGGACCGAGAGCCCAGAAGGTGAACACGAAGCTTCACAAGGACATATTTCATTGTCAGGAGCTCCTTGTCGTGGACAGGGTAGTTCCGCTCGGCGGCTTTGAACTACCTGGACTGGAACGAGATGACTCGTTCTTGTCCAGCCGTGTCGGTCTGCAGCTATGCACATCCGATGGCGTAATCGGAGGCATCGCAGACGACGCTAAACGGCTTCGTCTGATCCGGCAGGGCCAGGACAGGGATCTCTTGGAGACTGACCTTGATGCTGTCAAAAGCCTCCTGGTGCTCTTGCTCCCAGCGCCAGTCGACGTCCTTCTGGAGGAGGCTCGACAAGGGCTTAGCGAAGCCCGCGTACCCTGCGCTGTACATGTGAAGGTAGTTGGCCAAGCCCAACCACTTTCGAATATCCTTCTGGGATCGGGGCGTCGGTCATGCTGCTATGGCCTTGACCTTGTCTGGGTTAGCCCGAACGCCCACGTTGCTTACGAAGCAACCGAGAACTTCAATCTCTGATGACGCGAAAACGCACTTGTCGATGTTGGCGTTGAGCTTGTTCCCTAGAATTACGTCCAACACTCGACGGAGGTGTCCTAGATGCACCCTTATGGCCGTCTTGCCTCCCTCGCACGGCTATAGACGAATATGTCGTCGAAGTACGTCTGTACGAAGGTACGCAAAGGGCGGAACAATTGCGTCACCAGGCGATTGAACGTCGCCGGGGCGTTAGACAAGCCCTGCGGCATGACGAGCCACTCCCAAAGCATGCCGCTTGGAGTGCTTACCACGGTGAGCGGGATGTCGCTCTCTCGCATGTGGATCTGGTAGTATCCGTCTACCAAATCCAGCGCACTGTACAGTACGCTCCCGGCCATGCTGTTCAACAGCACATCCTTTCGTGGGATTGGTGTTTGGGCCGGCACCGTTGCGCTGTTCAGCTTGTTATAAGCGTGAGCCAGACATCACTTACTGTTCGGCTTCCGAACACAGAAAGTCGGCGTCGAGTGCGGGGATTTCGACTCCCGCACCATGCCTGCCTTCGCTTTCGCGGCGAAGAAGGCATCAATGACCTCGCACTGTTCGCGCGGGAGAGGCCATTGCCTCGTGACACAATACTTTGTGCCGGGCACGAGATCAATCTCGTGCCGTACGCCTCGATCCGGTGGGAGTTGGATCGGTGATTGTTCACCACGTCCGCATACTCTGTCACCAAAGGATACACCGGATCCTTGGGGTTCTTAAGGATCTCAGAACCCAAGTGCGTCTGACGCTGCTTGTTTAGGTCTTCCAGGACGTTCTCGTCCAAGACAGAGGAGGAGTTCAGCTCCTCCTGAGTGCTCTCAGGTCTCGTGAGCACCATCTCAGCAATCTATCCAGCCTTGAAGTTGGCCAGGAAAGACTCAACCGTCATTCCCGCCAGGTTCAGTATCTCTACAACCTCTGGCAACAGTTCCAAGTGGACACCAGATGCCTTGACGGGTATTCCGGTCTCGCCATCGAAGACGTGATAACACTCTTCCACCGGCCTTGTCGGAGGGGCCCGGGCCCTGGACTTCGAGTCGCTTGAAGCGACGTCGATCTGAACGAAGTTTGGATCCGACTTGAGGCGGCGGCGGCGTCGTTGCCGACGGCGGCTGTAACGGGGAGCTTTGCTGCCCACGTTTAGGGATGTCGTCGCTACGACATCCGAGGCACTCGTGGCCTCGTGTGGTACTGTGGTACCCACACAGGAAGCGTGTTCAACGCCTTCCTCTTCAGTTAAGGTCTGGGCGACCGCGTGTGGCACTGTGTTACCCACACAGGAAGCGTATCCGACGTCTTACTCTTCAGTTAAGGTCTGAGCGACCGCGTGTGGCACTGGGTTACCCACACAGGAAGCGTATCCGACGTCTCCCTCTTCCGTTAAGGTCTGGGCGACCGTGAGTGGAACTCTGTTACCCACTCTGAACACACTGTTCTCGGTGTCCATGACAGCTGCAGCTGTCTGCGGAACAAAGTTACCCGCCTGTGGACCTAAGTTACCCACTTGGCCAGCGCCTTTTCTGAGCGCGGTCATCATCAAAACATCCTCGGAGTCGTCATATACGTCGACGACTCCCAAGCACCTGCCGGATGCTTTGGTACCTGTCAGCCCTTGCGGGTGCCCCGGGTCCTGACAGAGGTGGGAACATGACTCACCAATGCTCTGTCGGACTGTGCCGGGCGGCTGCCACCGATTGCCTTGCCTCGCCAGTCGATCCTGGGCTCGTGCTTCTCAAGCCAGGGCATGCCCAAGATCATATCATATGGATCCATATCGAGAATAGTGAACTGTTCGAGGCTGTCAAATTCTTCAAACTTGACGGCCAGATTCACTTGGACGTTGGGGACAGTGACGACCTTCCCGTCGGCCAGTCGCACTGACACCGTTCCGTTGTCCTTGCTTTCTCTCAAAGCATCGATCAACTTGTTGCTGTTACGAGCATCCGTCTGGCGGCGTGCGAAATTCTTCGACGCCCCAGAATCGATCAAGATTCTAAAGGGATGAACGTATCTCCGTACACATCCGTGTACTACGAGCAGCCCGCCGCTGTTCTTCGCCGGTTCGAGAGTGCGAAAACTCTCAGGGGCTAAGTTCCCGTGGTACGCGCCACCCGCGCTTTCATCACGAAGACTTAGTTCTTCCCCAGTAGGGCGCCCCGCCCCTACTGGTTCCCGGCGTTCCCCTGGATCCTGGCTCCTGCCAGCGACCCTTGAGAGCGGGCTTGGAGAAGGACCGTCTGCGGAGTCTTTCCGCGGGACTGTCGCGCTTGAAGTGACCCATCTTCCCGCAGCCGAAGCAGCGGCTATCCCGCTGATCGGTGGACCCGAGCTCCATAGGAACTGGTCCGTTGGAGCTTGTTCGACCGGGGGCCGACAAGGCACTCCCAGGCCACGCTGAGGCCGGCGTACGCGCCTGGCGATGGCGGTACGCTTCTTGAAGAGCCACTTGAGTCGCCTCTTCAAGGGTGCTTGACTGCACCCGGAACAGGTGAGTGCGTGCGGGGCCGTCCATGAACACAGTCATCTGGATGTGTTCGATGAGTGGTTTCCCACTAGGGACACGGTGAGGCCCCGTATCTCTTGCACATACTCGTGCAGTTCGCGCCTTTCTTGTTTACACGAGAGGAAGCGCGAACGCTGGCGGTACTCGAAGCTC
>NW_003303701.1:333307-336392 GCF_000142945.1 Phytophthora infestans T30-4 | reverse complement strand
TTCGGCAGCGAAAGGCTGTACGTCCCCCTCTCCGGACTCGCTAACTGCTAGCATAACGGTCTCAGATACACTGTGTTTTGCTTGCGGGTCCGCATCGTGTAATGTGTCCGGCACATACTGCAAGAGTGCATGCTTGTTCGCTTATAAAGCATTGACCCCTTAGTTCTGCTTGCTTGATGTTGACATCACCAGTCTCGCGCAGGGCCTCCACGCAGAGGATGCCTTCCCACTTTCCGAAGCGACTCGAAATGAGAGTCATTCCATATGGGAGGAGGTCGCTCCTATTCGTGTCAATTATACTTCGAAGAGGTTCAAGGTAGTCTACCCCGCGGTGGCGTGGATTGACTACGAGTGCTACCAAGTGTGACGGGGTCACACAGCACCTTGCGCTAGAGGAAGTTATCTTCCGAGAGTATACAAACTCTCCGTGAACGGCAGCTCACAGGTCCCCTCTTTATTCAAAAGAAAGCGAAGTAACCTAATTAAGGTAGAATGTAAACTGAGTATATTTATAGGTAGATAAAGCTTGGGTTTAATACAAACTATAAGCCACCTATAGAAATGCAATGTCGTTAACCAATGGTTGGCTTTGAACGACCTTGGTACTTTGTACCAAATATCCCGAAGTATGACGTGTCACACTTCATGTAACCAGGGTACACTTAGGGCTACGTACCCCGTTACAGATACACTTACCTCTTGCAATATCAACTCAATGAGCTGGATGGATCATATATACTTAACAATTTCTTCTTTAAGTCCAGTGAAGACCGTGAATCATTTGAAAAAGCGAACGTTTAATGCGGTGTGGAATACTGCATTGCAACTAAATCCTACGATAATCGATTGTATAGATTATGCATGATGATTCACAATCTTTGGTTCAGCAACAACCAAAACGTGTGCAATCTCGCTGGATTCTTTCCTCGTCCACCTCATTCTGATTGGTACTTGATACGCAAGACATATCTATGTGTAATCAAACAACAAGTAATGCGTTTCAACAAGGAGTATGCTACTAAAGATTTCGATGATTGGTTTGGTTCCAAGTATAATCCATCACTGAACGAAGACAAATTGATAGGGGTTGCTGCTGGTTGTAATTCTGCTGCATACAAGCAATGGAAAGATGAATATGAAATCAAAGAGCCAAGGAAAACTTCCACTTCGAAGACGTTTGAGCTTTCCACACCTGATCATGATTTCGAATTGACATTCAAATCTGAGCGGAAGTTGGCAACACTAACTCAACTAGTGGAATTAACTGGCCGAACAATTGACGACATGCGTTCAGCCATGGTTGATACATCATTTGAGATCGATGAGCTTGAATATTGGGCAGAGAAGTATCTAGTGATCGAGAACAAGCCCAATCGTGACTTTGATTTAAATTTCAGTACTTTCGAGAAGATGTTGAAAACTACCAGCTTCGAGTCTCTTCATGTGCTGAAACAAATTGTACTCTACTTCATTCACGAGCTCTACGTCTTTGAAGGATCCGATATCACCTACTACAAGCATAAGCCAACGGAGGACGATAATTTTGTGATCAAGGCATATGATCCAAAGAACTTCTTCAAGGTGCAAATTCAGTTCATTGAAAACAAGAAGCCACGTTCCATCAAGCTGTCTGACCTTCTCAATACGGCTCCATTCCACAAGTTTGCAAATACTGTCTGCAGATGGGAACATGATCCAAATGGCATGGAGACATTCAGCTTAGCAAATCCACTACTGGCGAAGGATTTGCACGAACAATTTACCGAATCTGACTTGCACCCAGTGTTAATTGATTACCTGGAGCGTATCATTTGCTTCACTCATCCTGAGAGGTACCAGTGGTTGATGGAGTATATTGGCAGCCGCTGTCACTATCCAGACAACAAGGCGAAGGTTATTCTCGTGTTATATTCAATGGAGAAGCAAATTGGGAAGTCCAATTTCTTCAAGCTCCTTACTAGTCTTCTGAAAACAGCAAATACTCACATGACTTAGCATCTTAATGTCTTTGGCGAGCGTGGATCGCCGCAACTTCGACATAACAAATTTGCGCTGGTTTGAGGAAATTGCTTGCGATAAGCGCTCGTTTCGTAATTGTCTTGAGCGAATGAAGTCTGCTATCACCGATTCCGTACAATCTAGTCGAAAAGTCTACCATGAAGAATAAGTACATGGCAACATTGTGGTGAAGTGCTTTTTCAGAAATAAGAGAATGGACCTGACGCGGGGTCACTATCCCGAATCAGTGCCAATTTCAAGTGATTAGAGAGGATTTGGGTTGTCTGGCACAGATGCAAGTTGCCTGTGGTGGATTAGCCACGACGAGCAGCACCCCGTATGAAATGACGATGGATCTGGTACAAGCGATGTACGAGAAGGCAAGATCCACCAAGACTTATCTCGGATCCACCCTTACCTGGATTCACATAAATGGATATGGGATATACTATACAAGAGTGGATCGAGTGTGGATCCTATGAACGAATGATGGTAGGTGTCCTCTGAAGGTGGATCTAGTAGCCACGGCTAACAAGAAGTCAAGATCCAGCGCGAGGTGCCCCGGATCCCATACTTCCGAGTTCGGATCCAAGGAGGGAGGATCCCGCATAGAGGGACCTGGATCCAGGGTACAGGGACGATAAATGCAGTGGATCTCGAACTTTCGTGGGACAATGGAAATCACAGACGGTTGCGAGATGATGTTGGATGATTGGAGAGCTCAGATCCACGACGAGTGTACACTTACAGTGAAGTGGATCCAAGCGACCTGGATCCGGATGAGTGTACCCATAATAGGGTGACCATGATGATTACGTCATGGATCCGGTGGATCTGAAGATAGCACAGCTGGGATGATGGGTCAAGGGAAGAAGGGACATGCAGCCGAGCCTGGTAAGGGATTTAGCAGATGAAAGACATAGAAGGTAGAAATCCAGGCAGGTATAGGCTTAAATATCAATACAGTCCTCAATTTGCACAGTAACACACAAGTGCCTTCCCACCCTCAAGAACCGGAACTACATTGGCCGTACGAGCTAGGAGAAGGTTGAAAATTGCGAATCTAGTGTTGGTAGTGATAACTGGA
>NW_003303701.1:330088-333207 GCF_000142945.1 Phytophthora infestans T30-4 | reverse complement strand
CACAGCATCTCTTAGTCTTCTCGACGAGCCTGAGCAAGACTTTATGAGACATTGCTTGGGCAAATGTCATATCAAGTCACGAGAATTTGATTCGGCGTACAATGAGCAGCTGGATGGTGTAGTAAAACGCTTGAAAATGCTACAAGGAGCTACAGCTATTGGAGATGATAATCCAGGCATTAAAAGGAAATGAAGCAACTTCTTGACAAGCTGTATGAGAAAGGAGTATTTTCAGCAAATTATTATACCCAATTCAAGCGGATGATGCAGCTCTCTTAGAGTCACGCTTGAAGGTGAGTAGCTTACTCGTATCAATGTATTTGGGCTTCTTTGCCTTTTTTGCTCCTTGGCGAGTTGGCTAACACTGACCTTCTCCAGTTGCTTCGTCAGAGTCTCAATGTTTGTGGAGCCATGGTCTGTCTTGGAGGGTCCAAGCGGCTTGACAGTTCCGCAGGTGACACCATCACCGTCAATATCCATTGGTTGTGGCATCATCTCCCTGCGAATTCTTTTACGTCGATGCAATTTCTTCACTTGTGTATATATAAGCAAATCAAAATGTCATTTCCAGTTTTGTTGAACGTCAACAATCAAAACAACTTGTATCTGACCAACAACACGACCGGTGAATACTACTACTTCGTCTCGTGTGCTGAGAATCCATTCGCGTATGCGATTCAGCTCATGATACTGTATGTAAAGAATGTCACTGGATACACAGCAGCAAGCGGCTTCCCAACAATGCTAGCCACTGCATACAGTCCTCAGCTTCAAATTGATAACTCTAGATTTGGAGCTATCGTTGGGCTATCCAATGGTGTCTATCCTGCTGCTCAAACTACGAGCGCTTACGCCATCAATAGCAACGCCACACCTCCTGTCGCTGCTGTAATTCTAGGGCTGTCTGATCTTTATAACCCAATTGCAAGCAACAATCAAGTTCTCCACACCTTCACAAGCGCTGAAGTAGGATTCGGCGGACTTATTACCACGTCACAAGGTAAAGGTATTGCATATTGGCCGATGCAAGGAACCAATAACGAGATCACGTTGAGCTTCTATGATCAAGACATGCGTCCGTTGCAGATTATCGATCCTAACGTGTGTATTCGTTTGCCAATGAGACAAAAAAATATGACTCGACGATGTGATTACCTTTCGCAGATATACTCGATGACATTGCGATAGATCTTGCTTTCGATGATGTCCATTAACATAGTGCTCATCTTCTCAGATGTTACTCGCTTCTAGAGATCAATAAATTCTTTGACTGGCATATCACTTGGAAAGTCGCGGCAAATAATTGCAAGATCTCGTTGGGTCAAATTACATATTTGGGCTTCTTTGCCTTTTTTGCTCCTTGGCGAGTTGGCTAACACTTACCTTATCCAGTTGCTTCGTCAGAGTCTCAATGTTTGTGGAGCCATGGTCTGTCTTGGAGGGTCCAAGCGGCTTGACAGTTCCGCAGGTGACACCATCACCGTCAATATCCATTGGTTGTGGCATCATCTCCCTGCGAATTCTTTTACGTCGATGCAATTTCTTCACTTGTGTATATATAAGCAAATCAAAATGTCATTTCCAGTTTTGTTGAACGTCAACAATCAAAACAACTTGTATCTGACCAACAACACGACCGGTGAATACTACTACTTCATCTCGTGTGCTGAGAATCCATCCGCGTATGCGATTCAGCTCACGATGCTGCCTGTAAAGAATGTCACTGGATACACAGCAGCAAGCGGCCTCCCAACAATGTCAGCTGCATCACTGCATACACTCCTCAACTTCAGATTGATAACTCTAGATTTGGAGCTATCGTTGGGCTATCCAATGGTGTCTATCCTGCTGCTCAAACTACGAGCGCTTACGCCATCAATAGCAACGCCACACCTCCTGTCGCTGCTGTAATTCTAGGGCTGTCTGATCTTTATAACCCAATTGCAAGCAACAATCAAGCTCTCCACACCTTCACAAGCGCTGAAGTAGGATTCGGCGGACTTATTACCACGTCACAAGGTAAAGGTATTGCATATTGTCCGATACAAGGAACCAATAACGAGATCACGTTGAGCTTCTATGATCAAGACATGCGTCCGTTGCAGATTATCGATCCTAACGTGTGTATTCGTTTGCCAATGAGACAAAAAAATATGACTCGACGATGTGATTACCTTTCGCAGATATACTCGATGACATTGCGATAGATCTTGCTTTCGATGATGTCCATTAACATAGTGCTCATCTTCTCAGATGTTACTCGCTTCTAGAGATCAATAAATTCTTTGACTGGCATATCACTTGGAAAGTCGCGGCAAATAATTGCAAGATCTCGTTGGGTCAAATTACGGCTGAGAACCACATATTGGCTGTTGATGCGAATCGTCTGTGGAATACCAAAGTAGCTCTGACTAATGTAGATCATACTCGATCCTTGTTTTTGGCCTCTGATGAAGTATTGACCGATTTGAGCTTGAGTCTTCTTTGGTTCGAGCACTAAATTATCAAATATAACGAGTTTGCTTGTCTCAATGTCATAATCGCTCATTGCTGGAACTACTCCATTTTCAAAATCTCGACGTCATCGATGGTATCCTTAAAATGATCGTAGAGCGTCTCATTCGTTTTCGTGCAGATGACGATCTTTGTAAAGCATTTGCTAAGCAGAGCGATGATATAGAGGATGGTGCTGGATTTTCCACTGCCCGATGGACTTGCTATGCAGAGCCTGAAAGGTAATTCAAAATGGTCATTATTTGGATATATCTTGAGCTTTTTTATCTATCGTTTCATAGAAGTTAATCATATTTCTGTGATTGTATATACAAGTAATCAAAATGTCTTCTCTTCCACCAACAACCAATAGTTCAGTCTTCAATAGCTCTTTATTCCTTGGATCAAATGATTACTTGATCATCGCCACCGCTGGCAAGAGATACCAGAAACTCGGTGGGACTGGAGTCTTCAGTTCATTGGCTGTAGCAGGTAATCTCGACTGTGGATCGTTGACGATTGCAGGAGCTGTTGTTGATCTCAGTTCACTATCAGGAGTCACAGCTGGCACAGTTACAGCATCCAAAGTTATTTGTGGTCGATGCGAATTAAGATATCAGCTCAGA
>NW_003303701.1:327467-328851 GCF_000142945.1 Phytophthora infestans T30-4 | reverse complement strand
CCCAAGCCAGGAAAAGCCATTTGGTGGGAAGAAAGCTGTGACGGAAGGACCAAGGATTCGGATAAAAGGGCTCCACCGAAAATTTTGCCACCGTAGGTTGGGTCCTGCCTGAATAGCCGCGCCTCGGTTGTGCAGTCACACGGGATGGCCCTCGACAAAGCACTGGCGGACACAGGAAGATGGAGCGATACCCCGAGGAACGTTCAACAGATACATGTCTCGGGATCTTTTTTGTACCATCATGCGATACCCTTCACTTTCATAGCTCAGCCGCGGGCGCTGCTACGATTGATAAGGCTTGGAAGGTGCGACCTGTATTGCAGACACTGGAGAAGACGTTTCGCCGAGGGTATCGACTTGGAGCGCGCATTAGCTTCGACGAGGGGACCATTCCTAACCGAAGTAAGTTCAATCCGGTACGCGTCTACAACAAGGACAAACCGCACAAGTACGGGACGAAGGTGTACATGGCCTGCTGTGCGGAATCCGGGTATTGTTCTCGGTGCGTATTCTCTTTTTACTCTGTACGATACAGCATAAGCTACGCTGAATTAGCTTGTTCCGAATGGTACAGAATGGCATGTTCTGTCGGATACAGAGTTAGCTGACTATTGTGCTTGGTGTTCTGTATGGCTCAGCACTGAAGTTTACATGGGTGCCTCGGACGAGTCGAAGAACGCGCAGACTCCTGCAGAGCGAAACGTAGCCAAGTATTAAGCGAAGGGTGTCGCGCAGAAAGCTGGCATTCGCAACGTCTCCAAAGCTCTGAATGGGCAGCAGGGAAAACGTCTTGTTATTGCAAATAACTTCTACTCATCGTGCGCACTCGCGATCGGACTGTTGGAGAAAGAGTATTACTACGTCGGGACACACCGAAGCGACCGTCTCGGGTGGCCAGCTGGATTCACGTTCACACAGAAAAAGCGGCCCGTGTCGATGCCCCGAGGAACTTATCGTATTGCCTAGTCGAAGGATCACTCTGACCTGGTTGCTGTGTCCTGGATGGACTCAAAACCTGTGAATCTAATTGCTACCGGTTGTGCAACCACGGCTACCACCGTCACCAGAAAGGAGAAGGGATCTGCGATATCTCAAGTGGTGCCATGTCCTAAGTTACTTGCCGATTATCATTGTGGAATGGGGGGCCTGCGGAGAAGAGCGTCGAGTTCCAGCCGTAGAGTTTGAGCTGCTGTGCGGCGCAGAACAGTGTCCAAGCACGCGGATCGATACCTCGTAAAAAGTTTTCTGCCGCGGGACAGGTCAAGCCGATCATACTGAGACACGAGTTGAACTCCGCTTCACTTTCTGCCGCCTGTGCGCGCCACACCAAGTCCTCCACTTGCACGGTGGCCAGGTTCTTGACCATGATCTTCAGATTCGAGAG
>NW_003303701.1:320285-327367 GCF_000142945.1 Phytophthora infestans T30-4 | reverse complement strand
CGCCATATGTATCCATGATAATCTTCTTGACTTTTTATGGAACTGCTATCAGTTCTTGGTAGCTAATGTATTTCTTCTTTTCCTTCAGGCGTGAGCTCATTATCCCAATTTTTCCTCCTTATTCTGCTTGTTAAGTACCTTTCTCACTGCGTTATAGTATTGAAACGCGTCAGGAAATCGATTCTTCACCATCTTGCAAAGTGCATTCAAAGTTAGGATAAGACTCTCTTTGCTTTTGTAAAGACGTATCAATTCAGCAATCATGTCAGAGCTCTGAACACCATATACTTTCTGAAAATTTGCATCGTCCTGTTTGTTGGGATATTGAATACGAGCAATAAATTCCTTAGGATCCCATTGCATGGTCTCCTTCCCCGATTTGAACAATCGCAGGTTCATTGTGGCTTTGGATAGCCTGTCATTGCTCATTTCGAGATCGCGAATAATTGTTTGTTTTAGTTCATCTAGATTCTGAGTTTTGGATTTAAGCTTTGACATGTTGTTTATTTCGTGCTTATATGTAAGTTATCACAAATAACGCGATTGCTTCGAAATCTGCTAAGACGTATAAAGAGTTTCGTGTCAACCTTAGCCACGCGCAGGCCTTAAAGGTTTTGCATGGAAAGCCTGTTCGATTGACGCATGCGCAGCTCAATGCTGGTCCTACCCACTCTTTTGGACCCGAGACGTATAAGAAGCTTGTCAAAGCGAATGAATCTGGTAAAGGAACGACTTTACATATGACTCACGGTGAAGCTTTACGTCTGGACTCGATGGAAGTGGATTTTGGGGAGACTTATGGAATGGCGCGAAAGAAGCTGGAAAATCAATTTGGGGGGTTTTGAAAAATAATTGGAAACCATTTGCAGGCTCTGTAATGGATACAGTTGCTGATATCACCGCACAAGAAACTGGTGGATTCAGTCACGAAATCCGTAAAGGAGTGAAGCAATTAACTGGGGCTGGCATGACTCAACCTCGTCGCAATCGTCGTATTGCTGCCTCGGCAAGCTTTCGACTTGGTTAAAGTCAATAGGAAAGAAGAATCCATAAGGCGTGGCTCCACTTTCTTTGTATCGCTTGAATGTGATACGCTTGTCCAACGTCGATATCTTCTCACAAAATTTTGATCGCTTATCAGGGACTTCACCAGATGTCTCACGCCACCTTTGATAATGCTGATACATAATATCTCTCTCCACGCAATATAGGCCTTTCGACTCACTGTGTACAATTCCATTTAGTCCAGATTCATTAACCCAATGAACGCCGTAATCTGTATAATACGTAATATGACATGATGCAGGTTTAAATGAATCAACAGCTTGGACGCGGCGTCGTTCAGGCTACTACACCGCATATATAAGTTTGTACAGACCACCATGGGAGTTTTTATCATTATTGATCGGCGAGGGGGAGATAGAAAGGTACTATTCGAAACACATAGAAAATCCAATATAAACGGCCTAGAGGTTTGAAAATTCTAATGCAAGCCCTTTAGCTCCTCTCTGCCCAAAACCTCCACCACTCAACCAAAAATGCCGGAAACGATCGACAGGAAGGAGTTTAAGCGTCTGTGGGGGTCGCTAAAAAAGGCTGGTTGGCGGGCAAGACCTCCTTCAGGTCCCCTCTCCGATCATGCGTATCTCAAGCCTGGCGTGAAAGGAAAGCTAGACAACTACAAGGCTGACACTGATTACTTTATCGGTACGTTGTGTTTAGCAGTAATAACTACTCCGTCTAACCCTGTGTGGTGTAGGTCCCAAGCCTTTGTGGAAGTATGCTCTGCGTGAGGGTCTAGTACCTTTCCCCCCTCAACAATGTATGACGGGATGCTCTACAGCTCCAACGACTGTAATGCGTAGAGCGAAGGGGGAGACAGAGCGTGTTGCGGTACCGTGCCCGCAGCTTGTGGTTGATTATCACCAAGGTATGGGCGGAGTAGATCGCCATGATCAACGCCGCCTTCAGCGCTATTCAATCCAGCTTACTGTGGCCTTCAAAAAGTACTATCGGCAACTCTTCATGGGTTTTGTGGACATGGCGATAGTCAACGGTTTTATTTTACATATAATTATTCTCAAGCAAAAAGGGCTGCCAGTGCCAACACACGCGCAGTATATGCGCCGACTTCATACCGAGCTTTTGGCCACGAACGAAGCCACACTGCGTACAAACACCAACGCCGAGGACCTCGTTTCTGAGCCTATTCACACGCAACCGCACAGACTGCGAAACAATGAGGAAAAGTACGGAGGCAAGAAGCGAAAAAAACCCAGAGATGGATCAACCGCCAGCAACCTCCAGCGTAAAGGGCAGAAGCGTAAGGGCAAGCGCCGCCAGCACTTGTGCAACGTTTGCTCAGCCTTGGCAACTCCCCAGACAAAGAGCTTTGAAACCAGTTACTACTGCGAGCAGTGCACATCAAACTTCGGAGGCTACATACCTCTATGTAACAAGGTTCGCCACGAGGAAACCGGCAACACGCTCACATGCGGTTAAATATGGCATGATTTGTGGCGCAACGGCACTGCCATCCCTGCTCACCTCAAGAAGCGTATTCGCTTCCGCAAGCGAAAGAACTTCGAGATTTCGAGCGACAGCGACGACGGCGGCAGCGACGCGAATGAGGATTGCGTGGATATCCAGGATAGCGAGTAACTAGGCGTAGATGATGCAGCCCGTACACTCACCAATTTTTCGGCCAGTTCTTGCCTAGTTCTTCTTCTACTCTTGCTAGTCTAGAACTGGCCAAAAATTTGGTGAGCGTACTGGTGACGTAGTGGCACGCTTCGCCTCGCATTTAGGCGCAAACGCAGATTGCCCAGACCCATCAGATTCAGCGGGATACTCGAAGTAGAAGGATATGCGACAAAAGTCACGTCACATTTGCCCGATGAAATCATGACATTTTACCAGCCGGTGGGCACATTGTTGTTTTTCTACGACAGATTGCAGTCTATATGTACCTGGTCGCAGCGTTTTCGCTACATCCCATTGCGGACGGCTTGCAATGCATTAATTTTGCAAAAGTGGCAGCTATAGTTTGTTATAGATAATCATTTACTCTGTATTATACAGAATATCATGAAGCGGGCATTGGGTTAAGTTCATTGACATAGTTGGCAATGCCCTCATTGCTAGCAGTTGTCATAGAATCATAGATAGGAGTTCGAAAGAAGATTTTTTGGCTTGGGATTGGCAAACTGCTTCAAATATGTGTCGAATTTGCTCATCTCATTATCATTTTTGATCACATCATCAATCATCTTTCCATTATAAACCTTGTTGTGCTGTTCCGCTGGATTTACATCGAAAATTGCCATCTTGTCTTCGACGATGCCAATCAAGTTGTTGGAAGCACCAATAAATTCAGTGATGTTGCTATGTACTTCTTCTTCATGGTAAATTTGTTTTTGATTGTACGGACTCGGTGATAGCAGACTTCCTTCACTCAAGGCAATTACGAAACGAGCGCTTATCGCCAGCAATTTCCACAAACCAGCACAATTTTCTATGTTTAAGTTGCGGCGATCCACGCTCGCCAAAGACATTAAGATGCTGAGTCATGTCAGTATTTGCTGTTCCCAGAAGACTAGTGAGGAGCTTGAAGAAATTAGACTTCCCCATTTGCTTCTCCATTGAACATAACACGAGCATAACCTTCGTCTTGTAGTCTGTATAGTGACAAAGGCTACCAATATACTCCATCAACCACTGGTACCTCTCAGGATGGTTGAAGCAAATGATACGCTTCAGGTAATCAATTAGCACTGGGTGCAAGTCAGATTCGGTAATTTCTTCGTGCAAATAAATCGCCAGTAGTGGATTTGCTAAGCTGAATGTCTCCATGTCATTTGGATCATGTTCCCATTTGCAGACAGTATTTGCACACTTGTGGAATGGAACCGTATTGAAAAGGTCAGACAGCTTGATGGAGCGTGGCTTTTTGCGCTCCATTTCTTCCTGTTTGACTTTAGTTTTTGGTCGGAGATTAGGAGATGTCTCATCTGGAGCAGGCGCATCACGTTTACGTCTCAAGAACGCTTTTGCGATTTAATGGCCTTATCGTCAATGTCTTCTTTAGTAGTCTTACGGTTATGCATAAATACCTTGCTTCTAAAGTCTTTTTTTTCGTCAAGTATTTTTGAATACGATCTTGAAAAGCTTCTTCCACATCCATTTTTTTCTTTCTTTTAGTGTAATCGAAGTGGTTCATATGATTCGTGAATTTTCGTCATTGAATATTTTCTCGAACGAGAAGCTCGGTGGAGCGTTCATGCTCCCGTCCGTATCAGTTTGCTGAGGGACATACTTATATTTTTTTGAAGATGTGGATTCGGATTTGGTTTCTTTTGGTTAGGGTTTGGTTTCTTTTGGTGAGTCATGGAGCTTTCCTTCGTCACCCTTAACTACTGGAGGAGCCTTCTTCGTGAGCTTACTAGTGATCTGATCATAGTCATAATCTCGTGATTTGCCCATGACTTGTTGGCACAGAGTTGCCAAAGAATCGCTGCTAGCGAGGTCTAAAGCTTGCTGCTGAATCCTTGCTTTCAGCTTCGCGCCTTGGACAAAATCACTTTTGGTCATTGCATTGTAGTAGCGATCATACGCTTTTTGCTTAGTTTGATTATCAGTGAAGAAGCCGCTCATTTGTGCCTGGATGCTATATTTGGCAAATAAAAAAATACTAATTGATAGCGGGTTGGCATTAAGTTTTCAACCGCGCCTAGAAAGACAGTGTCCAAAGCAGTATCTACAGTTGCTACGACTTCACGTAGAATATGAGAATAAATCGTAAGCGCGTAGTTCGTGTTGTTCGTACCCGAAACAATGATCGACTTGCCTGCACCATCTTCGCTGGGTAGACGACGGCCAATGTCAACAGCAATGAATCGGTACAGTGATTCCCATAGACGCTGAGACAGTAAGCCAACATTAGTGACCTACCATCAGCGCCAGATTTTGACATTTCTTGTACGAATAGATCGTAGCCGAAGTTGACAGGATTATTCCAAATTGGGACGTTACCCAAACTGGGACGTTACCCACCGTTACTTGGATATTTTGTAAGCTGTATAAGGACTCGTCGTGGCTGGAATCGCTGAAAAGCAACTACGGAATGGATTGATCGCATCTGATAAAGAGCTTGATCCAAGAGTTACGTTTGTAATAACAGGTTGCATAATCAATTTCTTTGGATTGGCAATACCATTCGTCAGAGTCCATCTAAATGACTGACCGGCTTGAACAGTAAACTTGTTGGTTACACGTTCAATGTAACGGAACGTCTTCTTTTGGATGAGAACGTTGTCAGCTGATTGATTTGGGCTATATGTTGGAGCAAGCTGACGAGAGAATGTCTGCGATGGAGCAATACCACTTCCCGAAGTTGCAGTACCATTAACATCGGCTGTGACTAACAAATGTGTTGATCCTGGAACAGCTAACCCACTTGATTCGCCAGTGTTGGTTGTATTTGCGGATGTACCATTCCATAGAATTGGGCAAGTGTTGCCGAAGTTCATATTACTGTTGATGCTAGCAATATTCGTTGCTGCAACCGTACCTGCTGATCCACCAGTGGTAATTGACGTAGCAGAGCAGTTATAGTTGATATACATGAACCCCTTCTTGTTCTTTTGCATTGTACATTTCTTGAAGTAGTCGGATAAGTCAGAGAGCTTAAGGCAGGCTAAATAATGCGCTACGCTAAACGGAGCACCGGCAGCAACGGCGCCAGCTGGCGCGACGTATACTTGCGGCTTTGACACAGCTTGGATATTGGCATTATATCATATGATATCATGTGCAAGGTTACCGCTGCTTTGATCAAGCGCAGTGAATAGCGATCGTTTGTACGCACCTCCATTCGAAAATGTGTTAAAAAGACCCCATTCGCCAGCGGTGCCGCTAATATAATTGGATGCTGCCATGTTGTCAAGATTTTGGGCGACTCCGGGAATTGGTAGACGATATTCATCTAGCACGAAGTTGCTCGTTGGTCCTCGTTTAATGTAGGAGTTGTAGTCCCATTCGGTTAGCGCCTTGAACGTAGCATTCACATTTTCATGAACTTGATTCGTCTGAACGGTCACGCCATCTACAACAGCTTGAACGGAATCAATGAATTGCCAGGCATCTGCCTTGGGAACAAGCTGATCAACGGTACAAGCAGCGGTCGAGGTAACAGAAGATTCTCCAGCATTGAGAATCTGAAGCTTGATTGGAAGATCAATGACAGCCTCTTCCCAGTTGACAAACGCATATTGAGAAGAGATCGTGGATAGGTTGAATTGAATTTGACCAGCGTATTGACCAGTGCTACTAGTCGAATCCAGAATCTAGGTCCATTTCTTATCACGGAAGAGCGTTTCAGCTGGAGCGGGTTCGACGGAGTGCTCGAAAGCAGAGATATCACTTGCGGTGGACATTGTATAGTACGAGATTGCTTTATATTGGGCAAGATATAGATCTTCAGCAAAAACATAATATGAGCGAAAAGAAAATTATTAAATTGTCTCGAACAACAGATGATCAACTAATGAAACTCGCTCTTCTCTTGGGGTAAAGGTAGATCAAATCGATTTCAAGCTAAATCTTGATAGAAGCACAGATTATGCAATAATCAATATGGGCAATCCAATTATCAGAGGCACACATTGGCCGGCAGTCTCAAACAAAGACAAGCGCTACTTCGATCCTCTAGGCCTTCCAAGACCACGCGTTTTTTCCAAAGACTATTCTTATCGCGAAATTGATATCTAAGACCCCCGATTCGGGCACTGTGATGGCTTCTGTATCTTATGGCTCTACTATTTGCAGCATGGAAAAGAAGACGAGTTCTACAAACTATTCAAGCAGCTCGGATAATGACATCTGTAATATAAATTATGCAAGCGTTAGACTCTCAATGTCACCAGGCAGAAACTCGCGATTGATGAGATTGAGTTGATTTTGAGATTTTTGAATTCGCTCTTGTTGAGATTCAATCATCTTTTCAATGCGCGTGGGCTCTCCGACAAAGTCAAAACCCTTAAAAACAGCGATCAAGCGGCTGTATACCTCATATCTATAATGCC
>NW_003303701.1:277410-318575 GCF_000142945.1 Phytophthora infestans T30-4 | reverse complement strand
GATGCGATCGATGCATGTATCGAGCACGAAACGTGAAGGGGTTTGTCATTGTTTTCCCAGAGTAAGAGTGAGAAGGAGGATGTCAAACTGCCAGCACTAGCGTCACCGTTACCAAGGAAGGTACAGTATTAACACATTAGAACAATCAACCCCTCTCATAAAGTGTACCCTCGTCTCGATCAGGCTAAAGATGCTCCGATGTCCACCAAACCTGCGGCTGCTCTCAAGGGCGTTAATGCTGTAAAAGCCCCACCACCAAGATCTTCATCGAAAAGTACCACCCGGGTTCCTCCTACGAAACTATCAGTGCCTGTCAAAACCCCTTCAGCGCCCCAAGTAGCTACATGTGCTACACAACAACAAATTGTAAGTACCCGTTGGCATCAAAAGGACCAAGCTGTCGGCTTAAAGCGCTTGAGAACCAGTTCGACATCAGCAGACCACCGGACACCACTAGCCCGACCGAAAACAGAAGAGCGCGAAGTCGAGACGTAGCTTCTAGAGGATCTCGCAGATAACGAGTGGGCAGACGTTGAGCGAGGTCTCGCGCAATCTAACATGCAAGTGTGCTTTTCAATGAATCCGTTATCGGTGGTGGTATCTAACGGTTGCGAGTGGAAGTTAACTGACTTCACGACAGAAATCTTGGAGTGCTGTCAGCAGAATGGCATCAGCTTCGAAGACAATAACCTCTTTCTCGAGCTAAAGGACCAGGCGTATCTCAAAGGAGTTCCTGTGCGGCAAGACCGGTCACTGTGACAACTGATGAAGAGAGGATATATCCCCTTCACGACCAGTGATACAGTGACATTGGTATGGGTACAACCCGCGTACACGGGCATGTTGGTACACGAACTTGTATCTGAATGAGCTAGAGTACCGCAACAGAAATTACGTATCTCCAACTCAGCTACGTCAAATCGTTGGGCAGTGGGGAGCCACGGATTGTTTGGTTGTGTCGCATCCATGTACATGAACGAGTAGCAAAGATGGTCTCCGGCGGCATGCATGCGATACGCTGCAAGGACATCGCCGCTGCTGTACTCATTTCGTTTCTTCTTTCCAAGTCTAGGTGAAGCCAACTCAGTGTACGCTAACTACCTTCAGGCGGCAAAACACCGCACGCGCAGAAGGGGGAATCCTGCAGACACTATTACCCTCAGCCTGGTGCGTAACACAGACTGGGACCCAGCACAAAAAGTCTTAATTCGTTTGACAAAAGCCGTTCGTGAGGCACAATACTCGAAAGGTGTCATCGTTTATGGCGTTACGAGTGAGGTGAAAACGTTATTTATCAAGGAGGCTTTTCAACGTGCTGGATACACGCCGGAATCTGTCGAAGTACGAAGAGGCCTAAGCAAGTCTGCGGTGGTAATGTTTAGCTCAGCCGATGAAGTCCACGAGGTACTCCGCCAGTTCGGGCCAGAAGCTGTAGAACGATTAGCAGTCGGTGACATACCACTACGGATTCGAGCAAGAAGTGGGAATGGCTGCTGGGAATGCCATCAAACCGGTCATGTCCGCCGCATTGCCCCCAGCTAACATCAACGCAGCAACACCGAGACGCACGTGGATCAAACGCACACCAGACTCCAAACACTAGTCAACTTACGGTACCTCACAACATGAACAACGCTGAGCGGCTTGTGGAGCGTGCCATTGAGGCCAAGATGGCCACTGTACACACATCACAAGCAAACATGACGCGTTATTGCAAGGCAGCCGAACAACGTTGTCAGACTCTCGAAAACCGATTTGATGGGATGGATGAGATCTGGAGCGCAAGGATGGTGCAAATTGTCGAGTTCGCTCTAGCGAAGCAGACTGCTGCCGCAACACTCCCGGGTCAGCAGCGCAGTGGAGATCAAGACGACGCAATGGGCGATTCACGGAACGAGCCAAACATTGGCCATGCACCGAGTCCGTATTTTGCGTAAGGAGGCCACATACGCCAGGTGTGGTCTCCAAAACAAGCAAAATGAGCTTTAAGTGGCAATTTCTGTGGATGATAGCACTGTTTCTGACACTGACATGTCAGGTAACAAACAAAGGGCAGCTGTGGTTAGCGACGACAACCTTCAGACCCAATCAGGAGCGACGCTGGTAAGGCCCGAGACCTACAGCGAGACAACCTGGATATGAACTCCCTGAGTGGATCCGACGAATCCGTGCTAGAGGATCAAAGATGTGCAGCTATGGATACCACTACACGGAGAGCGGAGCGAGGGGGTCGATACCATCGCCGGTGGCGACCAACTCGGTGTGTTATTCCAAGCTCGCGTGCACCTGACCGAAGCACGATCCTTCAGTCCATTCTTCAGCGGGAGCACTATACATCGGCGATGACGTTCCATCACCGATCGACGCGGAGCACAATATTCGGATTTGTACGGTGAACATTATTAAAAACTTACGGCATAACATGGAGGAGGAGTTAGCTGGATGGATACTGGCGAATGGCATTGACATAGCAATTGTAAGTGATACCGGACTCCGCCCGCAACGCTCTGAGCAAATCTGGGTAGCGACTGCCGATACGCAACGACCAATACCAGGCCTTCTTCTAATCGGCACCAAACGGATTGCAATTGTGTTCAACAAGGAGCGATGGGAAAACAGAGTGATCAAACATAGCGTATGTTACTCGCCCACAAGGAGATCTATGTGCGTTGCCGTACGCCTAGCCAAAGCGCGAGAGTTATGGATGATTGGCACGTACATTCACCACTCCCCAGAACGGCATCTCGATGAAGTACGCGATGGATGGGCATGGATTCACGAGCGGGTGGTAGAGGGCCGGGCCCGGTGTGTTATGGTAGTGGTGGCGGGAGACTTTAACACCTACACGGACGACGTGTTAGATAGATCAGGGACCACAGCTCGTTCCGCGAGCTCGCAGGCGGTGAGCCGGCAATTTGCAGCATGGACGGACTCTCTCGGATTAGTCTCTACATTTCGATGTAGACATCCGACAACGCCTCGGTATACGTACTCCAGACAAGGTACTCGGTCCACGCTGGATGACATTTACATCTCCGGAGAGCACGAGACAGCGATTACAGCTAGCGCTATATGGATTAACAGCGTTACAACGAGTGACCACGCGGGTGTGCCAATGGTAGTCATGCGGACAGATCGTGGGGCGCGGATTGCTTTTACCCTTCAACATATAACCCCCATCAAGGTTGTTAATACACGGCAGAAAACGAAGGAGGAGATGCAGGAGTTTACAGAGCACATACGGACAATGTTACCCTCTGGCGAAATCTGTCTTATTGATGATATCGAGGCTGCCACCAGCACACCTGAAGAGATACTAGTGTGGCTTGAGCAAGCGATTGACAACCTATACACCTGTCTCTATCTGAGTGCCAGGAGCCTTTGGGGAGAAAGCAATCAGTCCAAACGGCAACTGGCGCGAGCTGTGTGTATCAAGAGGAGTAACCGTTGCACAGCCCAGCTGCGTCAAGCGCGTATCGTCCTAGCCCAAGCAGATATTACTATTGACGACATTCAGGTGGCCGCTGGGGCGATATGCTGGCCGAGGTGGGTTGCGTTCCCCGATACGATGGTCGAAGGGAGCTGCCATCAGAAAGTAGCGCGCAAGTTGAACGCGATAATTGCCGAACCACCCGAATCCTTGAAGATATCCGACTGGGTCGAGCACCGGTATCTATCCGCAGTGCCATAATACCGGGCAATTCTGGGCCGAGTTACCTTGAAGACAGGGCGGAGGTGCAAAGGCAGCTAACGGTCTTACTAGACAATTGGATACCCGTGGATGAAAGGACAACCAGGCCACGGTACTTAGATACTCTGAATCCGGACGATATTCATACACTTCCCCAATTTGCACAGGAATGGATTCTTCCTGATATTGTGCGAGGAGGACGATACGCCGCCGCGTGGCAGACTGCCGGCAAAACATGGCAGGACTACCACTACACGGCGGCGATGCAAGCAGAGATTGATAAACAGCTGAAGCAACATGTTACACCAGGGTACGGTGGAGTTTCCCAAGAGATATTAATTTCAGCTCCAGCACAAGTGAGGCAGCGACAACAGAAGATTATTGAGCTAATCCTACGTACCGGACTAGCTCCGAAGATACTACGCCGGAAACGAATGGTATACCTGCCGAAAACGACGAATGTGGACCCAACATTAGATGTGTCTAAGGGTTTACCACCATGGCGGCCGATCACGGTCCAAGCTGCCTTCGCCAACCGACTCTTTCTTGTAATAAAGCAGTTCGTCGATGGTGGTATACCACGCAGTCTTCTGCAACACGGATTCCGGTCGGACAGGTCTGTCATAGACGCCGCACTAATGACAACGCTGCTAATTGAACGAGCTAAGGAATTGAAGAAGCTACTCCTACTAGTATCTAAAGATTGTCTCAAGTGCTATGACCGTATCCCCGCGTGAGTTATGGAGCTTATATATCTCGGACTAGAAGTTCCGGACACAACTGATGATCGATCTGCTGGGACCAGGTGAAATTGAAGTGAGAACATCATTCGGATGGATTGCCACAGGGGAGCGTGAATTCGGCATCGGTCAGGGCTCGATCCTCGCTTATTTCCACATCGGAGTGTACATGGATTGCCTACAAGAGCAGCTCGAGAAATCCGTAGACCCTGTCGTGATCAGACTTAGTCAGAAAGGCCACGGGATTAACATTGCCAGCACCATGTTTGTGGACGACCAACTGGACGTGACAACATCATATAATGGGCTGGTGGATCGTGCGAGGGTCACCAATATGTTTACTGGTAAATATGCCACAGGAGGTGTTTTCGGCTCAGCGAAGTCATTCCAGATGTATCTCGCTAGGTCCACGGAGCATTACCCAGCGGTGCACTTAAATGACGGCCACGGAATACCACAACCAGTGCAAATTGTGTCACCAAAGCAAGGCTTTAAACATCTTGGTATATATAAAGGCGGAGAGGACTAGTGGGCGGCGTCGCTCGAAACAACATGGCAACGAATAGTGTCGGACGCTGATCGAGTACAACGTCTAGGGCTTTCGCTACCAGAATTCTGTTACGTGGTGAACCATATATGTATCCCTCGATTGAGCTACCGCATGGTTCTTGGCGGGTCCGTAGACGTAGCAGCAAAGGTGGATATAATCATCCGTCAAGTGGCTAGATCAGTGCTACGACTGCCGTTCAACGTGAATACAGCTGTGTTCTATGATAAAGAGAATGGCCTGGGTCTGGAAAGCTGCGAGGCTGACGCGAATACGTACCGCTTAGTGGAGGCGCTACGTATCTTAAACTCACCGTCTCTAAACACTCTGTCAGAACATGACGGACCGAGAGAGACGGTGAGTTTGCACTCTGTCAGAACATGACGGACCGAGAGAGGCATACCAAACCCGAGCTGGATTGACACGGCACCCGCTAGCTTACCCCATCGCTCCACCGAGAGGTGCTCGGTCTTGGACTGCTCAGCTGATCCGCCACGCGGCGTCGGTTGATCCACCGCTCACCATGGCAGTGGAGTGAACACAGCCACTCCAAACCCGTTCTAGCCGTAGCAATGATCGGCCTCTCATCGACTACACTCCCCCGGAGCAGCAGTGTTCTCTCGTCGCCATCAACTGGAAGACGGCCTTCAAATTGCGCTACGTCGGCGATATCTCTAACGTTTCCGGCACACAAATCATGAAGCTACCGGAACTGATGAGAAAGGGTCACTGGTCGGGTAACGATCGCATCACTCTGGAGAGCATGTACGATCACTGGGTAGAGGTCTTAACGAGGCCAGATACCAACCGTCTCCGTAGTCCAGTCGGTTGTACTCCAGTAGAACTTGGTTCGACTCCATTCCAACTACGCATTGGGGTGGATCAGTGGATAGTTGTGGTGAAGATAAATACTAACGGTACGGAACCAGTAATTGACCACTACAAAATCGGCTACAGAGAAATCGGTGACGTGGGTAGTCATCCCCTCGGCCGTACAATTCCGATCCGATGGTGGTATGAACGCCCCCGCGGAAGTGGTGTGTTCTACGAGCGCCGACATCGGGTCGTGGAAGCTGAATTTGAGGCAGTCTGTGTACCTATCTCACCGACCTACCTACCTACGATGCCATCGCGCCGACAGCGGGTTATCATCTGGGATTCAACTCGCGTCGACGGCAAGCACGGTGTCAATAATGATGAAGTACTGGACGAAGCCCTTGCTAGAAGCCGCATGCGCTATCTATCTGTTATCCACCACGGTCACACGTTGGAAATGTCGACAGCCCTGCTCGATATGCGGCCGTAACCGAGACGCACAATGTTGTCGTGAGTGCGGGCGGTGACACCACCCTCAATGTGTACGTGGGAGCTGTCGTGCGATAGGAACTGTAGACGAAGATGACCTCCTCATAGCGCGAAATCATGCTCTTCAATACCAATGGTCCAACAACAGCTTTGACGTATCCGTTTCAGCCGGAGACGGAAGCGTGTTAGCGGCGTGCACTCAGCACGCATCTGGTACCTGGGCCATGCAACAACCCGAGGGTCAATCAGTAACAGGTCGGATGGCAATTCACAAGAGCGATATTACGTCGACCCGATGCGAGGTACACGCGCTGATGGCCGGGTTGATAGCTACTGGGGACTGCGGTCAACAAGTATGTGACAACCAAAGCACGATACAGATCTTCAATAGGGCACGCAAAATTGCAAACGGCGACGCACAGCCCAAGTACCGGGATCCGCATCGAATCGAAATTCCTTTGTTGCAACGCCTTATGCACGAACACGGCACAATGGTACCGAAATGGGTTCGGTCTCACCAAGAACATGTGGCGACTGACGATATGAGCCTGTAACAAGAGCGATCGGTACTAGCGGTGGTTGATACTGCGGCTGGGGCGGCCCATGAACAGCGAATGACGACGTCGTATGCGAGTTGGGTTGACTTCGATGAGTACATGGTCTACGACGGTGAAAATCAATTAGTTTTCGGGAGCACAACAAAGTACTTGAGGGAGCGTTCGTATGCTAAATAGACGTCAGAAATGGATCGTAAAACAACACCGTCACACCGAAGACCGGCACACAATGGCATACGATGAAATCCGCATGATAACGACTGGAAATTGGTCAGAGGCACTGTGCCAATTCTACTGGCGTGCAAAGCTGATGGCGTTGCATACAAATGCAGTAAAAAAAAACACATTCGACAGCCGATGGTCCGCGGTATGCGTTAGCCGCAACTGCAGCGAGGCCGACACACAGCAGCACCGATTTGGGCTTACGCAGCCAACATGCAGCGAGGTATCTGACCTTACAAATATGCTCCGAACAATGTATGTGGAGGTGGAGCGTAAGCTTTGGCTTCCTGACCAGATACTATTACTTCCGTCATTAGTCCATACAATTGCCTTAAATCTACTACTCCCGACCAGAGCGATGTGGAATGATACGGGTGCTAAGACGACGATATGGAAACCTTTCGTACGGCTAACAGATGATGTGTGGGTCAACACACAGAGGATTGAATGGTTTGGCGCCCCACACGTCTTGAGTAGGAACCCAACGTTCATCAGAGTCATAAGAGAGGAACAGTCTCTGCGGAAACAGGCTCCAGGAGGCCGGCTACTGCCGACTCGACTGATCGACGCAGCTCGGCAAATCGACCCTGACATTGGGCTCTACGACGCGCTACCAGGGCAGATTACGCCTGGGTGGTCAGCGGTGACGTTTGCCTTGGACGCTAGCGTCGACGAGTTTGAACACCTGCACCCGCTCGTCGACCCGCAACAGGTACAGAGCTGGTGGATCGATGACATATACGTGCCTCACTGATCCGTGTGGTGGGATGAATGTCTTCTGTCACAAGGTGGACGCATTTACTGGGTCGCGGCTTTCACCAACTCGGTGGGTTTTGCAAAGTGTACCAGCGCTGGATGCTGCTGGCTCGTTAGGGTACCAGCGGGAGAACTCCACATGCGTACGGACTACTCCGTTATACAGACGGAACACCAGCAACCGTTTAAAACTATTTTCTCAAAGAACACGCTTGCAATTACGATCGGAATTGTATCGCCTCCTCCGCAGCTCCGTCGTATAGTCAGCAAGGCCCGACGCATCTGGGCCGGTACGGTGGGCCAGTTCGGTGCGTCAGAGTGGTTCATTCACCCCCAATCGGACGGAATTCAAAACCAAGGCCCTACTCTAGGGAAACACCCATACTTTGAGTGGTATACCCCACTATCGGATCCAGGTGCGTTTCCGCTATGGTGGGGCCGCGTGCGGCAACAATTGGATCGCCTCGACCTTGCGATCTACTCGGCCCCGATGGGGTGGAGGCGTTACCCTACAATGACCACCCGCAGCGTGACGTGGGCGGAAGCCATGTCGTATACAAAACGCGGTGCTCGACTCCTTCACAATCAGCTGTGTCTCGGAATATGGAAGACATTGCGTGAATATTGGAAGATCAGCTGCAAGCGCTGTAACACCGAAATTCGGCGCCGTCGACGTAAAACCTTGTACAAGGCGGTCAATGCTGGCATTGTGTCACGACGGAAAAAATGGGCCAAGAAGACTAAGGAGCGGGTGACGCATGCTATTAGCACGAGAATGCGAATCTTCGATCCCGGGGCAGACGGTGGGCCGACGACCGGAGACATCGATTAGCTGAGCATGGGAGTCGGCTTGGGACCTCTTAATTATCAAGTGAGACCTCATTTGGACGCGACACACGAACATGACAAATACCAACAGAACAACTACTGGCTTGGTGGAGTGGCGCTCGACCATGCCAAGCCCTTTAAAACCCTGGATAGACCTGCCAACACCGGTGGGAGCCTCTTCAGGGGCCATGCATATGTATATTCTCTTTTCTTTCGTAGCTACTGCAGGAACTAGGCTAGCACTTAGGGTCTGTTGGCGAGGATGCAGCGTAGCGCGCCTCGGGCGTAGTCGCCATAACCGCAACAAATTCAAATTCAATAATTCGAAAATTACAGGTGGCCCGAATACTTTATGTTCATACTGAAATGCAGTCAATAATGGACGAGGACGAGGACACATACGGCTTCGGGACCTTCGCCGACCTGTTCGACACGGCGCCGGCGCAGGCCGCCAAGCGACTGGATCTTGGTGCGCTAAGTCACTTCTGCATGCCCGAGCGTCTGTTGTCGTGCTTCGAGCAGCAGCAACGAAGGGACCAGAACATCATCCTGTACCAGCACGTGGCCGCCAAATTCGACGGTGCTCGAATCGACGGCGGCTTAGGCGCGTTGGGTGTGTCACCACTGGAAAATGGCGGCGTCGTGTGGCTACAGGCCACGCAGTCGGACTCGGACGCGCTGGAACGGCGCAAAAAGGAGCTACAGGACATCGCAAACCGCCAGGACAAAGCAGATCACAAGTCGGCGGCCGCACTCTTCGTAGCCTTCACGCATGTGGCAGCAGTGCAGCCCACTATAGTGCAAAACACAGTACAGGGTGTGGAAGTGAAGCTTAAGGATGGTAACCGCCTCGAACTTACCTTCTTGCCCGGACCTTTTGCAGGTCCCAAACATCGAGATGAATTTCTTGAGACTATGAAGAAACATATGAGTAGTGGCAATAAAAACACACAAGAAACAGTCGATACTACAGCAACGCACACACCTGTAGACGTAGTAACGCTACGTCGGAAACCAAGATGAACGCTGCGAGTTCGAAGACGAAGGACAAGGAAAAGTACTGTCAGCTTATTCGGAGATACACGAAGCTGGACCCGATGAGTGACGACGCATTTGCACTTGCCAAGCAGGTGCATGCAGGGACGGGCTATTACCTACGACCCATGTCGAAACATACTCCGAAGCTCTCGGAAGACTGGGAATACCGCAAAAAAACAATGCAGAAGCTGTCGGATGCTCTGAATCAGATGAACCAGGAGTGGAGCTAGGCAGGTACGCATCGGGAGCTGCATACGAAGACCAAATCGTCTAGAAATGAAGACCATCTGTACGAGTACACAGACACAGTCACAGGTGCTCAGATCTCGACCCGGACGTATGAACAGCGATATCTCGAGTACGTCAAGGCGCACGACATCAACCCCGTGATTCACATGTTTCCTGTTCAGGATAAACGAGTGAATCGGGAGGAAGTGAAGGTATCGCATGGATCTGGGTCGACAATATCGAAAGAGAACGCAAGATCGCTGTTCATGAAATCTCTAGGAGTCGACATCAGCTCAAGTTGCATCATTGACAACGATTTCTTCTCACTAGGAGCAGATCATACGCTGTCCGATACGTCAGCGTACAGAAGTGAGGACTTGGTATTTTGAGCTGCAGTGGACAGTGCTCGGACGAGTCTTTGGAACAGTTGGGGGGCAGCGCTTGCTCAAGTTTCTGCCAATCGAGGTGGGCATGACCATTCCAAGAGCCAACCTCAGTCTACGAGTGGTGTTTTAGGTACGGATAAACGTCGTTTTGCCTCGATATCTAGTGACGCTAATGTGATGTGCTGCTTGTTAGGTCAATCATCTCGAGACAGAGTCTCGTGTTGCCCACGTCGGATGATCTCCTGTCAACTGTTGCAAAGGGTGCGGATGCTACAGCTGCAGACGGCGGTGACTTGCATGAGTCACGAACGAAACGCAGTCGACCGACGGCGCAGAATTCTCGACGCAATGCTCGTAGAGCGAGTATCGTGAACACAGTGGAGTTCCCCTCGACTGAGACAAGTGAAGCTAAGGATAAAGCGCCTGTTGGGAAACGCATGACACCTCAAGCATCTCGCAAGTCTCCAAAATCAAGACAGGCTGCAAATGGCTACGCGCGTAAGACCAGCTCGCTTGAGATGGTGGGAGACGACGACTCGAGTTTGTGTAAACTCTGCTACAGCGAGGAAGCGCTGGTGCACATGAAACCGTGCGGCCACGCCGTGTGTAGCGCGTGCTGGTCGCGGCTGCCTGCTTCGTCCGGACAGAGTGATGCAGTATCCCGTCGCGTGTGTCCCTGGGACCGCGAGATAGTAGCGAAACGGTAGTGAGTGACAACAAGTTGCAGTGTTGAGTTGTGAAATGATGGGGGAGCAATGGCGACTCCTCGGCTACTGTATCGAAGGAAAGAAGCACAACGAAGCTGGACGTGAGTAGGTCCAGGTTGCTGTAGAAGGATGCAAGTGTGCTTATAACTCTTCGAACGGATACAGGCGAGGTGAAAGCGAGGCTTCGAGATGACGAACGAATTGAAGAGGAGTATGTCCTCTCACTGGCTAGGACACTGCCAGTGGCTACTGCTGCTGGTAAACTAAATGTACGTTTCGACAACGGTTAGTAGCCAAATCTCGACTTCAGTTTGTCGATCGAGAGTTTGTAGATATTCGAACGCTGTTACAGCAAATTTGCCAGCCCAATAAGGAGCGACAATTGACGTCTTCGAACCTTTGTACAAACGCTAGTGAAGCACACCAGCGACGACAGACCGCAGTATGGCAACACAGCGAAGACGATATCGTCTCAAACGCAGGCATCATTCGTTGCGCGACAGGAACGGAATCGGCAGTGATTACATGTAGTCAAATGTGACGGGGTCACACAGCACCTTGCGCTAGAGGAAGTTATCTTCCGAGAGTATACAAACTCTTAGTGGCCCCGTTTAGCTTCTGTGTCAAACTGGCACCTGGAACAAAAGCTCCAAGCCTCCAGGTTTGCTGAGTGGTTAGCATCCATTTGACTGGATCCTTTGCTCGACGACTGGTCAGTTTGGATATAGAGTCTCGAAGGCACAGAGGCGCGCAGTCCAACGCCACTTGGACCAGCCAAGCTCCCTTACACTGCGAGTTCTGCGCCGCTCTCTCCACCTCCCGTCTTGCCCGAGTCTACGGCAGGTGCGTAGCAGCTCTACAATGATCAGTACGTCGTTCTAACCTTTTGTATGGCGTTTTTGGTGCTATGAACAGTGAGAACCCGTGCTGCTTTGGTCGGCATTGCCTACATAGGTGAGCTGCTGTTGCTGACAGCTATCTAAACACCGTATCAACACTTTGCACACGACGCGATTACCTTATTTCGCAGTGTAGAGCAGTATTATGGATCATGTTTCGTGCTTGGCAGCTGTTGTGGTGTTGGAGATGATGAGAGCACCAGATCCTTCTACTTCTAGAGCGGTGAACCTGCTCGTACAGCAGCATGAGATGGAGGTGGACGTAGTTAGCGGGCCCTTTCGTCCACGAGATCGAGAATGGATTGCAAAGGAACGAAGTAGTCATTGGTCTCAGATGCTCTTCTCATCAAGAGTGTATTTCGACGCCAGCATGAAGGACCTATTTCGCATGGATAGTAACAGTATTGCTAGCCTCTTCAGGGCCATTTGCGCTGGGCTAGTGCCGTTGCGAAAGGCACCCGATGCCGTTGTGCCGCCAAAGCGTCTTGCGGTGTTTCTATACCTGTGCGCACACGGCTCATCAACTCGCGTCACGGCAGATCGCTTTGCCATCGGCCCAGCTACGGTGGCCGGCATCGTAAAAGAAGTGGCAGCTGTTGTGTGTACTTTGATGGGAGAACTGGTGGCATTTCCACCGTTTCGACTTTGCGCCTCCCATTTCGCTAGCGAGTGCGGCATTCCTCAGATCGTAGGGTGCATTGATGGATCTCACATACCAATTGCAAGGCCAGAGATAAATGGGTCGATGCTTACAACAGAAAGTGTTGGTATAGCGTTGTTCTACAAGCTGTGGTTGACTGGAGAGGTAGATTTTGCGATCTCGACTGTAAATGGCCTGGACGTGTCGGAGATAGTCGCGTATTTCGCAACAGTGCTCTTGCGCACTCATTTCCAGCGATCTCAGCAGCATCAGAGACTATCACACTTCCCACGGGAGTGGACACTTATGCTCGTATCCCGTATTTTCTACTTGGTGATTCAGGCTATCAGAACACATATTATCTAGTGACTACCTTTGAAATTGCTGAGACTGAAGCAGACGAAATCATAGCAAAGATGAACAAGAAACTGAGCCACGCTCGTTATCGCGTAGAGTGCGCGTTCGGCAAGCTCAAATGTCGCTGGCGTATTTTGCTGAAAGGAATTGATCAGGACGTGCTTGATGCTCCCGACATCGTGTTTTCGCTTTGCATCATCCAAAACTTTCTCAAAGACAACAATGATTCATACCTTATTGAAGAAGATGACTGGCGCCAGATCGTACGGAAGTATGAAGCTCGATTTCCTCAACCCGTTGAAGTGATGGGGATGCATCTAGCGAAAGTACACGAGATGAGCTGAAACGATGGTTTGCATTTCAATTACGACAAATGTCCTAGTAAGAAATGTAAAGTTTAGCCTAGAATCACTGAGCGCTGTTGTTCTTCGTCAGAGCACTCACGAGAGCTCCCAATAGCTCCATGTGCTGGGAGGGCTGCTGTCGGCGTTCTTTCATTTCTTCTTCCTGCAGTTTCTGGGTACGTTCAAACAGCTCTGCTGATCGTTCCTGGAGAATCTCCCGCATCTCATCATACTTGTTGCTGCGTTTCCTCTTGCTGTTTCTTTTTCCTGTGTTGTACGGGTCCTTATTTTCATCAGCACAGTCCGTGCGCGCGGGAACATTAAAATACTGCTAGTGTCGTCACTAGTAGCACTGTTCGTGATATCTTCTTTGTTGTAGCGAGTTGTAGCGGCGTAAGTAGACTCTAGCGGCTCGGTGTCGACCTGCCGGCCAAGGAAGAGGTGTAGTTCATCGTACACGTCCTGGCTCACGTTAGGGCTCTTTACACGATGACGGTCACTGCAATACGCATGTAAAAGCTTAATAAACATACCAATGTGTCATCATAAAGACGGTTTGGCTACTTACCGAAGCTCCTTCCTCTCTTTCTTGCTCAATTCAAACCACTCAGGCTTGCCGGTGCTCCCTGCGATCCTATTGGCATTAACGTCACTAATAAAGCGATACATTTCACGGAGGGCCTGCAGCTTGTCTTCGACGGCCTTCTTCGATCGCGTGGAGGTCGGGAAGGCTGTCTTATACTCGTCAAAGATTTTTTGGGTGATCATGCTTGTTTTCTCGTCCTTGCGACGCTCTCCTGTCATTACTTTCTTCCACGCTCGCACAAGACCAAGCGTCGTTTCCCCTGTCCAGTTGCGCTTCTCGAAAGGCGCTGGTTTACATTCCGCATCGTTTTCGGTGCTGGTGCCGTCGACGACAACAGCTGCATCCTCATTCTTCTGCCTACCCGGCTTGCTAGCTTTCCCCATTCCTTCTCGAGGGGGGATCTTGATGTGCTGAGAGAACGCCACGAAGAGGCGCTGAAGAACATTTAGTTTTGCAAGTTCCAGGTCTCAGGAAGCTCCTGACGTCACTGAAACAAAGGCACTAAAGCGCGGTGATTCTTGGAACTTTTAGTGGCATTTTCTCCTGTTTCAGGGGAAATCTGGCGATGCTAAACACATTTCCCATCGAGCCTTGAACTTTTTTTCCAGGTTTCAGATTCAAAAGCTTTGCTAAACAGCACCAGTGAACGGCAGTTCACAGGCCCCCTCTTTAATTAAAGAGAGCGAAGTGACCTAAATAAGGTAGATTGTAAACTGAGTATATTTGAGACTGCGTCAAACAAAATGTTACTTATGAACCTAAGTACGAATCGCGATCTAAGCACTCTAAACGAAAGCGGGGCGTCTCCCCTATCTTTTGAGCCCTTAAAAGCTGCAGAATGCTTCAAACTGAAGAACTTGTGGTCGCTCAAAAATATTATCTTCATTTATGGGCCCTCATAATGACGGTATATTTAGGAGTGTCGTGAGCTCAATAATTTTTCAATTCTAAAGATTTAAGTGTTATTTAAAAGATCTTGTTAAAATCAATTGAATAAGGGTGGTTTTACAGTTTTTTTATGGAAGTTTACAATTAATGTCACTATTTCGGCTAAGTGCGAAAATCAACTGGCCAACTTTAAGCTCGAATATCTCGATAACTCTCAAAGGTTCGTAAGTAACATTTTGTTTGACGCAGTCTCATTTATAGGTAGGTTAAGTTTGGGTTTAATACAAACTATTAGTTACCTATAGAAATGCAATGTCATTTAACCAATGGTTGGCTTTGAACGACCTTGGTACCTTGTACCAAATATCCCGGAGTATGACGTGTCATACTCCTGAAGTGTGAAGTGTCACACTTCATGTAACCAGGGTACACTTAGGGCTACGTACCCCGTTACATCCTCCCCCACTTAGGTTCGGTTTACCGACCAATCAGAATGAAGAGGTGCTCGTCACAAACTCTCATTCTCAAAGTCGAAAACCATCGACTTGGCCGCGCGAGCGCGGCGGAGGCTCACTTCACAGTTAGACCCTCGAGCAGCAATCTGTGCGCTCTTCTTCTAGGTCTTCCACTTCGACCGTTTATCATGCCTCGTGGCACTGCAAAGAGCGGTGCGAAGACACGCTCCAAGGCTGCTGCCGGAAAGGCGCAAGCCAAGAGCACTAAGCCTCACGGCAAAGGCTTGGCACTGAAGGAGGCTACTCAAATGGCCTCCGAGGCGATCGGTTCCTCGGGTGACGCGGCTGTGGACAAGCGCGCAAGCAAGCGCCGCAGCCCGTCGCCCTCATCTTCAGAAAATCGTCCGAACCCTCGGTTCGTAGAACGTGAATTCGACTCTGGCGGTGAGGGCGAAGTCGAGTCCGAGAGCACGCACGACGCTCCTGCGGGCTCTGTGAGAGGGCACAGCCCAGTGCCCTGTGAGCACAAGGACGACAGCGTGCAGTCGCTCGCTAGTGATCAAGGTGACCACAGTCCCACGACCTCTGTGCGCTCTGAGAGTCCGGCCGTCAAGGCTAAGGGCGCTCCCAAAGCCGGTGACGATGAGAATTGTCGCAATCGTCTCTCGCTTGCCGAGGGTCTTGCGCGTGCTAAGGCCTCTAAAGCCGAAGGCGCCAAGCCCTCAAAGAAGCGTACCGCCTCTAAGTCTCCACTCCGCGAGGAGAAGGAGACTCGTCGCTCCTATCGGAGTATCTTCGACTCCTCGTATGAAGAGGAGGAAAAGGAGGAAGAAGAGGAAGAGTAGGGTGCTATCGTCGAGCCCCGGGAGGTCTCGAATGACCTCAACCAGCAGCAGGAGGCGTTCCAAGCTGCCCAGCGTGTGCGTGGGGGCTCGGTGGTGGCACCCGTCATGCCATCAACTCAAGAGGGTATTGGCCTCCCGAGGAGAGCTCTGGAGCTGACCTCTTCTTAGAGCTTCTCGTCGCTCCTCGTGGCCTTGTGGGCGGCCACACTTCTAGGGGCATCTATGAACGAGCCTTTGTTCAGAAAGAACAGTTGTTCGTCGACAACTTGGAGGCTGCTCGGTGTGTGCTTCTCGCGCCACACCGCATTCCCCTAAAGGACTTCACGACTTGTGGTAAGAAGCCCGAGACGCGGGGTGGTCTCTATCCTCTTTGGGGATACCCCTGGGTTATGCCCGAAAACTGTGCCACGTGGAGTTCTTGTGAGGACATGTTCTGGGCGTGGGTGGAGACTCTTAAGTACTCACCCACGGAGTTACGGGAACTCCATGAAGATCAGCAGCTGTCCCACATCCTGGACCAGCGTGAGCTTCGTGTGAGGTTTGCCCACTTGATCAGCAAGCGTATGCTGCCAAGGGACATCCTGAAGCGCGCGGCTTCTAGCGCTCACGATGAGCGCGGGTACGGTATGTATTCATCGTCCGTACCCCGTTCGGGCAAGAAGCCCCGGACTACTTATGAAGCTGCCGCCGCTTCTGCTCCCAAATTGCGACAGCCTTCGGGCAGTCAATCAGGAGCCGTTCAATCGGCTCCCACAAGTTCTCGGAGTGGGCATAACCCCTCCACTTCACGAGGAGCTGTCGCTTACCGCGACGCCGTTGCTCCTGGAGGATCCGCTCCACGTGGAAGTAGACTTCTCCATTCCGGTCAAGCAGGGGCGGAGGTGCCCCCGTACGAGTACGAGTACTCGGCGCCTCCCGAGAGCCACTCTCGTCCGAGTGATCCGACTGCGGGTTCGACACAGGACCCTGAAGCTGACCGCCTCCGCCAACGTGTCCTCGTGCTTGAGATTGCACTTGGCCTTGCGACTGGCGGTAATGCTGCCGCCCAGACCGGGAATCAGGGCGAGCTCGCTCGTCTTGCGGGCCGCCTGATGGAGCGAGAGGTCGCGAGCCTGCATCTGCGGGTGGATCGCCGGGCCTCTTCGTCCGATGTGGACGAGGCCTTTCGCATGATCCGACGGATCGAGGCTCTGCGGCCACGTTCGGAGCCGCCTGCGGCACACTCTCAGACGTACGTGTATGATGCGTACCCCGCGTACTCAGCGTACTCGGCGTATGGCTCCGGTGTCCGTTCGTACGGAACCCCTCCGGCGTACGGGCTTGACCGCAGCCTTGCCGCTCCGACCGAGGCTTGGGTGCCTGCTCCGATGCCCTCGTCGACGTCAGTGACCGGCCCTCGCTTCGAGGAGCTGGGTCAAGGTGGGTCTGCGAGTTAGCAACCCCCTGCGGATCAAAGTACCGCTTAAGACGTCCAATATAGAACGTCGGGTGCGTCATTGACTTTGGCAGGTCGATGGTGTACGACGCACCATGTCTGGCCAGGACTGCAAATAGTCCGATGAAGCGGTGCTTCAGTTTGTTGCTGCCGACAGAGCTGACAGTGTCAAGAGGTAGGTTCCTCGTGTCTAGCAACTCTGAGTCCCCAACCTCAAATATACTTAAGTTTCCTCTTCCTTGTTTGTCTGAGTACTCCTTTTGTTTATCTTAAGCCGCTGCCATGGCATCGCGGACTCTGCTGACAATGTTCAGCTTGGTATCCATAAAAATTTCCACTTGATTTCGCAGCAAAACTGGTCTCACATCCGAGACCTTGGAGGAAAGGGCTTTCCGAGCCTCTCCCCCACTGAGAATAGAGGAGTCAGTGTCTCCTCGAAGCGTGAGAGGCACTCTGGGGTGGCGGAAGCCGTTCAAGTAGAGTGGCGTGAACCCCGTGGACGTGTGCACCGCGTTGTTGAGCGCAAACTCAACAACTGGAAGCTGCGTCGACCACGTACGTGGTGCTGCCGCGCACACACTGCGCAGAGTGTCCTCGAGCACTCGATTGACGCGCTCTGTTTGGCCGTCTGTCTGCGGATGATCCGCAGTGGACATCTGCAGACGAGTTCCCAGTAAAGGGAGCAGCGCTTTCCAAAATGCAGCCGTTAATCGCGGGTCTCGGTCCGAGCCCATCGTCTCCGGGAGACCGTGATAGCGGAACACGCCATCGACGAACAACCTTGCAGCTTGTTCGCCCGTAACAGTGACGGGAACAGGAGCAAGATGTATTATCTTGCTCAGTCGACACACGAACACCAAAATTCCGGTGTTGCCGTGTCCGTCGGCGGGAAGCCCAAAGATGAAGTTAAGACTCATCGACTTCCAACAATCAGCCGGTACGAGCAGGCTTTGTAGTGGAGCCGAAGAGTGCCCTGCGGGTTTGACCCGCTGACATGTTTCACATGTCTTGACGTACCGGGCGACCCACTTGTACATGTGGGCCCACCAGAAGGACTGAGAGACCGACAGAAAGGTCTTCTCGCGGCCCAAGTGGCCGCTGGAGGCCGCGTCATGCGCCTCCGCAAGGATGTCGAACTTCAGATCCTCGTCGTTGGGTACGACCACCCGTGGAGGATCAGTGGGCTCCACCCGAGAATAGAGGAGGCCCCCCTTCAACTCATATCGGTGGAGCCGTGAGCGTTGTCGCGACGAGAGCCAGTCGGACTTCGCGCTCGTTCCGGCCTTGAGGTACTTGACGATAGGCGCGACAGCCTCATCACCCCGATACGCCATGCGTATTTGATCGTATAGATCCGTTTTCACCCGCGTGATGTGGGCCAACTCATAGTCGGGACGCCGAGAGAGGGCGTCCGCAAGCACGTTGAGCTTGCCCGGCTTGTATTCGACGCGGAAGTTGTATTCCTCAAATAAGGACAGCCACCTCGCCATCCTTTGGGAGAGGTGAGGCGAGTTAGCTGCCGTCCTCAAGGGCGCGTGGTCTGTGTAGATCACAAAGGGCCGAGAGCCCAGAAGGTGAACACGAAGCTTCACAAGGGCATATTTCATTGCCAGGAGCTCCTTGTCATGGACAGGGTAGTTCCGCTCGGCGGCTTTGAGCTGCCTGGACTGGAACGAGATGACTCGTTCGTGTCCAGCCGTGTCGGTCTGCAGCAATGCACATCCGATGGCGTAATCGGAGGCATCGCAGACGACGTTAAACGGCTTCGTCTGATCCGGCAGGTCCAGGACAGGGGCCTCTTGGAGACTGACCTTGATGCTGTCAAAAGCATCCTGGTGCTCTTGCTCGCAGCGTCGATGTCCTTCTGAAGGAGGCTCGACAAGGGCTTAGCGAAGCCCGCGTACCCTGCGCTGTACTTGTGAAGGTAGTTGGCCAAGCCCAACCACTTTCGAAGATCCTTCTAGGATCGGGGCGTCGGCCATGCTGCTATGGCCTTGACCTTGTCTGGGTCAGCCCGAACGCCCACGTTGCTTACGAAGCAACCGAGAACTTTAATATCTGGTGACGCGAAAACGCACTTGTCGATGTTGGCGTAGAGCTTGTTCGCTCGCATTACGTCCAGCACTCGACGGAGGTGTCCTAGATGCACCTCCATGGCCGTCTTGCCTCCCTCGGCACGGCTATGGACGAATATGTCGTCGAAGTACGTCTGTACGAAGGTACGCAAAGGGCGAAGCAATTGCGTCACCAGGCGATTGAACGTCGCCGGGGCGTTAGACAAGCCCTGCGGCATGACGAGCCACTCCCAAAGCATGCCGCTTGGAGTGCTTACCGCGGTGAGCGGGATGTCGCTCTCTCGCATTAGGATCTGGTAGTATCCGTCTACCAAATCCAGCGCACTGTACAGTACGCTCCCGGCCATGCTGTTCAACAGCACATCCTTTCGTGGGATTGGTGTTTGGGCCGGCACCGTTGCGCTTTTCAGCTTGTTATAAGCGTGAGCCAGACATCACTTACTGTTCGGCTTCCGAACGCAGAAAGTCGGCGTCGAGTGCGGGGATTTCGACTCCCGCACCATGCCTGCCTTCGCTTTCGCGGCGAAGAAGGCATCAATGACCTCGCACTGTTCGCGCGGGAGAGGCCATTGCCTCGTGACACAATACTTTGTGCCGGGCACGAGATCAATCTCGTGCCGTACGCCTCGATCCGGTGGGAGTTGGGTCGGTGGGTGTTTGTTCACCACGTCCGCATAGTCCGTCACCAAAGGATACACCGGATCCTTGGGGTTATTGAGAATCTCAGAACCCAAGCGCGCCTGACGCTGCTTGTTCATGTCCTCCAGGACGTTCTCGTCCAAGACAGAGGAGGCGTTCAGCTCCTCCTGAGTGCTCTCAGGTCTCGTGAGCACCATCTCAGCAATCTATCCAGCCTTGACGTTGGCCAGGAAAGACTCAACCGTCATTCCCTCCAGGTTCAGTATCTCTGCAACCTCTGGCAACGGCTCCAAGTGGACACCAGATGCCTTGACGGGTATTTCGGTCTTGCCATCGAAGACGTGATAACAGTCTTCCACCGGCCTTGTCGGAGGAGCCCGGGCCCCGGACTCCGAGCCGCTTGAAGCGACGTCGATCTGAGCGAAGTCTGGATCCGACTTGAGGCGGCGGCGGCGGCGTCGTTGACGACGGCGACTGTGACGTGGAGCTTTGCTGCCCACGTCTAGGGATGTCGGCGCTACGACATCCGAGGCACTCGTGGTCTCGTGTGGTACTGTGGTACCCACACGAGAAGCGTGTTCGACGCCTTCCTCTTCCGTTAAGGTCTGGTCAACCGTGAGTGGAACTCTGTTACCCACTTTGAACACACTATTGTCAGTGTTCATGACAGCTGCAGCTGTCTGCGGAACTAAGTTACCCGCCTGTGAACCTGAGTTACCCACTTGGCCAGCGCCTCTTCTGGGCGCTGCCACCATCAAAGCATCCTCGGAGCCGTCATATACGTCGACGACCCCCAAGCATCTGCCGGATGCGTTGGTACCCTGGCAGCCCTCGCGGGTGCCCCGGGTCCTGACAGAGGTGGGAACATGACTCACCAATGCTCCGTCGGACTGCACAGGGCGGCTGGCACCGATTGCCTTGCCTCGCCAGTCGATCCAGGGCCTGTGCTTCTCAAGCCAGGGCATGCCCAGGATCATATCATATGGATCCATATCGAGAACAGTGAACTGTGCGAGGCTGTCAAAGTCTTCAAAGTTGACGGCCAGATCCACTTGGACGTTGGGGGCAGTGACGACCTTGCCGTCGGCCAGTCGCACTGACACCGTCCCGTTGTCCTTGCTTTCTCTCAAAGCATCGGACAACTTGTTGCTATTACGAGCAGCCGTCTGGCGGCGTGCGAAATTTTTCGACGCCCCAGAGTCAATCAAGATTCGAAAGGGATGATCGTATCCCCGTACACATCCGTGTATTACGAGCAATCCGCCGCTGCTCTTCGCCGATTCGAGAGTGCGAAAACTCTCCGGGGCTAAGTCCCCGTGGTACGCGCCACCCGCGCACCCATCACGAAGACTTAGCTCTTCCCCAGTAGGGCGCCCCGCCCCTACTGGTTCCCTGCGTTCCCCTGTCCCCGTAAACCTGGCTTCTGCCAGCGACCCTTGAGGACGGGCTTGGGGAAGGACCGTCTGCGGAGTGGGGCAGTCGCTTAAAGTGACCCATCTTCCCACAGCCGAAGCAGCGGATGTCACGCTGTTCGGCGGACCCGAGTTCCATGGAAGCTGGTCCGTTGGGGCTTGTTCGACCGGGAGCCGACAAGGAGCTCCCAGGCCACGCTGAGGCCGGCGTAGGCGCCTGGCGATGGTTGTACGCTTCTTGAAGAGCCACTTGAATCGCCTCTTCAAGGGTGCTTGACTACACCCGGAACAGCTGAGTGCGTGCGGGGCCCACTCGAAGGCCGTCCATGAACACAGCCATCTTGATGTGCTCGTTGAATGGGTTTCGCACTAGGGACGCCGTGAACTCCCGTATCTCTTGCACGTACTCGTGCACTTCACGCCTCCCTTGTTTACACGAGAGGAAGCGCGAACGCTGGCGGTACTCGTAGTTCGCCGTAAGGAACGCGGCTCGGAGCTGTTCGCACAGCTGAGCCCAGGATGTGAAACATCCAGGGGATGTTGCTTCCCGTGTGTACACCCAACTCTTAGCACGGCCGCTAAGGTTGGAGAGTGCAAAAGCAACACGAAGTTGCTCGGTCGAGATCAGAGCCGCGTTCATCGCGAGCTCTACTTCTCGGACCCAGAACTAAAGGTTCTCGCCTTCCTTCCCTTCATACGGCTTAACCTTCAGCAGTATTGGCTTCGGGTGAGACGGATTCGCTTACGCCGCCGGAGCCTGCAGGCTCTCCCGCACATGCGCGATGAGCCTCTGCTCGTACGCGTCAAACGCATAGACGCCTTCGAACTGCTCAGCCGGTGTTGACACCACCAGGCTCTGCAGGGCCTCCATCCCGAAGATGCCTGCCATCTTCCAAACCGACTTGAACTGAGAGTCGTTCATATGGGAGAAGTCTTTCCTATCCATGGCAACGAACTTCGAAGAGGTTCAGGTAGTCTACCCGCGGTGGCGTGGATTGACTACGAGTGCTACCAAGTGTGACGGGGTCACACAGCATCTTGCGCTAGAGGAAGTTATCTTCCGAGAGTATACAAACTCTCAGTGAACAACAGTTCACAGGTCCCCTCTTTAATTAAAGAGAGCGAAGTGACCTAAATAAGCTAGATTGTAAACTGAGTATATTTATAGGTAGGTTAAGTTTGGGATTAATACAAACTATAAGCCACCTATAGAAATGCAATGTCGTTAGCCAATGGTTGGCTTTGAGCGACCTTGGTACTTTGTACCAAATATCCCGAAGTATGACGTGTCACACTTCATGTAACCAGGGTACACTTAGGGCTACGTATTCCGTTACAGATACACTTACCTCTTGCAATATCAATTCAATGAGCTGGATGGATCATAGGTACTTGACAACTTCTTCTTTAAGTCCAGTAAAGACCGTGAATCATTTGAAAAAGTGACCGTTAAATGCAGTGTGGAATACTGCATTGCAGCTAAATCTACGATAATCGATTGTATAGATTATGCATGATGATTCACAATCTTTGGTTCCGCAACAACCAAAACGTGTGCAATCTCGCTGGATTCTTTGCTCGTCAACCTCATTCTGATTGGTACTTGATGCGCAAGACATATCTATGTGTAATCAAACAACAAGTAATGCGTTTCAACAAGGAGTGGGCTACTAAAGATTTCGATGATTGGTTTGATTCCAAGTATAATCCATAACTGACGAATTTTACGAAGGCAAATTGAAAGGGGTTGCTGCTGGCTGTAATTCTGCTGCATACAAGCAATGGAAAGATGAATATGAAATCAAGGAGCCAAGGAAAACTTCCACTTCGAAGACGTTTGAGCTTTCCACACCCGATCATGATTTCGAATTGACATTCAAATCTGAGCGGAAGTTGGCAACACTGACTTAACTGGTGGAATTAACTGGCCGAACAATTGACGACATGCGTTCAGCCATGGTTGATACATCATTTGAGATCGATGAGCTTGAATATTGGGCGGAGAAGTATCTAGTGATCGAGAACAACCCCAACCGTGACTTTAATTTAAATTTCAGTACTTTCGAGAAGATGTTGAAAACTACCAGCTTCGAGTCTCTTCATGTGCTGAAACAATGTGTACTCTACTTCATTCACAAACTATTAAATTTAACCAATGGTTGGCTTTGAACGACCTTGGTACCTTGTACCAAATATCCCGGAGTATGACACGTCATACTCCTGAAGTGTGAAGTGTCACACTTCATGTAACCAGGGTACACTTAGGGCTACGTACCCCGTTACATCAAATGAGGCTATAGTGCTGATCTAGCCAAGGAATTTTTACTGCTGCTTGACACGTCGATCAAATGCAGGCTGCAAGTTGCAGACCATTACCGTACTGTACATTATCGCTGTCTCTAAGGGCGGCTAGGGGTACTCTAGATGCCATTTTATGGACAGGTTGAGCGGACGATGTAACATAATTAATGCAGTCCGTCCACTAGAGTACGCTCAGAGAAAGAACGCGCGAGTTAATGTGTATTCTCGTACATTGTCCCCGATCGGCACTTTAAGCGAGGGATTACCAGAGTGATTGTAGTTATTAAAATTCAGTAGTGCGTAAAGTTCCTAAACATGACCTGAACCGGTTCCATGTCGCCGAACCGACGTAACATTAACTTTTATGATCATGGTAGGTTTTTATACACCATGCGGGACCGAGTTCCCAAGTTCCAAAAAAAACAGCACTGTCTCTCTATCTGTTCTTTCTATACTACCCTACCCCTCTCTATAAATTTTATATATATATAAAAGTATTAGAACTCGGAACCCGAGCATGTCAATGTAAATACAGCCCTTCTAGTTATTAAAAATTAGTTCCGAAAATATGATGTCAATGTAACCACAGCCCTTCTAGTTATAAAAATTTAGTTCCGAATCAGGGCTCCCACAATCAATACAAATAATTGCAATTCACTATAGAATTGAAGCACCACAGCAGCTCTAGTAAGTACGGCATCATTTTGGAACCGGTTCGGAACGCGGGTTTGGAACCTCGGAACTCAACAAAAACCTCCACTGAGGCTATTTTGAAATTGTTCCCAGTCACAGAAGCAAGCAGAAGCATGGATGAAGCGCGCCAGGTAAGCGACGATCGCGTAGCGACGCCCGACTTAATTAATTTTAATTCTGAAAAATATGTCGATCAATATATAGAAACTATAAAATTGGAAATCCAGTTTGAGATATAAAATGATTGGCCGAGTCTACAGAATCATCCATATTGAGAGTGACCTATGCTACATTGGCTCTACTATCAGCAAATTGTCATGGCGTTGGCAAGGACACAAAAATTACTTTCGAAGCTGGATCGAAGGCAAGCATACACAGATGTCAATCTTTCTACACTTCAAAGCTCACGGCATCGATAAATTAAAGATCACTTTCGTGAAGGAGTATGAGGTTGTAGACAAACAGCATCTTCAAGCATATGAACAACTTTGGATGGCAAAATTCAGAAAAATAGGGCAAATAAGGAACGATGGGATGCAATAACTAAAGCCCGACAAGCAGCTCGACCCAATTGTGAATGTGGTGGCAAATATTCTACTGCAAATCACCATGTTTACGTTCGATCGAAGCAGCACAAGTGGTGGCTAGAAGAACAGAGTGCTTAGACTATGACTTTTTTTTTACTTTCTCCAGGTATATATAAACAGTCATGAATCACTCGCGTCAATCTTATCATAAAAATACCAGAAGTAATCGTCAGAAACGACGTGATGCCAATCACCAGCAAATGATACGAAATTTTGTAAGTGCACTATGCGTGAAGGAGGCGCAGCAACAACGAATTGAGGATCCAATTGCATATATTTTCAATACTTAAGATAGAATTGTTTTGTGACCCTCGCAATTTTTTTTTAGAGATATAGATAATAACAGTGTGTAGATAACCATGGAGGCCGATACGCGCTAAGCGTCACTCATAGAAACGACACATGAACAACATGAAGATAATTACATCGTTTCTACATTATCTTAAATATATTTCAGATAAATATACCTAGAAATTGGCATTCAATACGTTGATACAGCTGATGAGGAGCCGGTCGTTATTGATGATAATGATGACAAAGTTTACACTCCAACAATCGCACCAATCAACGTGGAGCCATTTACATTCGACACTGATAAGTTGAAGTCTGATGCTAACATTCGAGAGAAGACCTTGAGTTTGGTGATGGCGAATATGGACCAGTCTTCGAAGTGAGGTATTTTTTTTACAAGACCTGCAGGCGCTTCAATTCACTTTGAGGGTTTCCAATATATCAATCTTATCGGTGCTATCGCTCATAGTTATAATCGCTCTGTCGCGATACACACTCTCAATATCACCAGGCAGAAACTCGCGATTGATGAGATTGAGTTGATTTTGAGATTTTTGAATTCGCTCTTGTTGAGATTCAATCATCTTTTCAATACGCGTGAGCTCTCCGACAAAGTCAAAACCCTTAAATCCAGCGATCAAGCGGCTGTATACTTCATATCTATAGCTGTCAATATAGTCTTGCATGGCTAGATTGTATATTCTAGAATATATATTCTGTATATACAGATATTGCTGCATGATCGCTACCATAAATAGTTTTTCGAGAACCAATCGGGAGTGTAAGGATGTTGATCATCAATCGGACCATGTCGCTTATAGTATCGCCCTCTTCGCTTTGTATCTTTGTGATCATAGTCACGGTATGCTTTTAAATTTGTGCGATCTTGATATTGCTGATAGGGCTCATCATTGACTTGATTGCTCCAAACGACACGACTCTGCCATCGCTGAGCAACGCATCGTATTTTTGCCCTTGCGCTTGGAAGCGCGGAGCTTATATCCTAACTCTTGCATGGTTTATAGTACAGATGTCATTATCCGAGCTGCTTAAATAGTTTGTAGAACTCGTCTTCCTTTCCATGCTGCAAATAGTGGAGCCATAAGATACAGAAGCCATCACAGTGCCCGAATCGGGGGTCTTGGATATCAATTTCGCGATAAGAATAGTCTTTGGGAATAACGCGTGGTCTTGGAAGGCCTAGATGATCGAAGTAGCGCTTGGCTTTGTTTGAGACTGCCAGCCAATGTGTGCCTCCGATGATTGGATTTCCCATATTGATTCTTGCATAATCTTTGCTTCTATCAAGATTTTGCTTAAAATCGATTTGATCTACCTTTACCCCTAGAGAAGTAGCGACTTTCATTAGTTGATCATCTGTTGCTCGAGACAATTAACTAATTTTCTTTTCGCTCATATTATGTTTTTGTTGAAGATCTATATCTTGCCCAATATAAAGCAATCCCGTACTATACAATGCCCACCGCAAGTGACATCTCTGCTTTCGAGCACTCCGTCGAACCCGCTCCAGCTGAAACACTCTTCCGTGATAAGAAATGGACCTATATTCAGGATTCGACTAGTAACACTGGTCAATGCGCTGGTCAAATTCAATTCAACCTATCCACGATCCCTTCTCAAGCTGCGTTTGTCACTGTCATTGAGCTTCCAATCAAGCTTCAGATTCTCAATGCTGGAGAATCTTCTGTTACCTCGACCGCTGCTTGTACCGTTGATCAGCTTGTTCCTAAGGCAGATGCCTGGCAATTCATTGATTCCGTTCAAGTTGTTGTAGATGGCGAGACCGTTCAGACGAATCAAGTTCATGAAAATGTGAATGCTACGTTCAAGGCGCTAACCGAATGGGACTACAACTCCTACATTAAACGGGGACCACTTCGTGCTAGATGAATATCGTCTACCAATTCCCGGAGTCGCCCAAATCTTGACAACATGGCAACATACAATTATATTAACGGCACCGTTGGCGAATGGGGTCTTTTTAACACATTTTCGAATGTAGGTACGTACGTGCGATCGCTATTCACCGCGCTTGATCAAAGCAGCTTTAAACTTGCATATGATATCATGGGATCTAATGCCAATATCCAAGCTGTGTCAAAGCCGCAAGTATACGTCGCGCCAGCTGGCGCCGTTGCTGCCGGTGCTCCATTTTACGTAGCTCATTATTTAGCCTGCATTAAGCTCTCTGACTTATCCGACTACTTCAAGAAACGTCCAATGCAAAAGAACACGAACGGGTTCATCTATATCAACTATAACAGCTCTGCTACGTCGATTACCACTGGTGGATCAGCAGGTACAGTTGCAGCAACGAATATTGCTAGCATCAACAGTAACATGAGCTTCGGCATCACTTGCCCAATTCTCTGGAATGGTTCATCCGCAAATACAACCAGCACTGGCGAATCAACTGGTTTAGCTGTTCCAGGGATCAACAATTGTATTAGTCACAGCCGATGTTAATGGTACTGCAACTTCGGGAAGTGGTATTGCTCCATCGCAGACATTCTCTCGTCTACTGGTTCCAACGTATAGCCCAAATCCATCAGATGACAACGCTCTCATCCTAAAGAAGACGTTCCGTTACTTCGAACGTGTAACCAACAAGTTTACTGTCCAAGCCGGTCAGTCATTTTCATGGACGGTGACGAATGGTATTGCCAATCCGAAGAAATTGATTATGCAACATGTTATTACAAATGTAACTCCTGGACCAAGCTCTTTACCAGATGTGATCAATCCATTCCGTAGTTGCTTTTCAATGATGCCAGCCACGACGAGTCCTTATGCAGCTTTAAAAAATATCCAAGTAACGGTGGGTAACGTCCCAATTTGGAATAACCCTGTCAACTTCGGCTACGATCTATTCGTACAAGAAATGTCAAAATCTGGCGTTGATGGTGGCCTCAATGATGTCACTAATGTTGGCTTACTGTCTCAGCGTCTATGGGAATCACTGTACCGATTCATTGCTGTTGACATTGGCCGTCGTCTACCCAGCGAAGATGGTGCAAGCAAGTCGATCATTGTTTTGGGCACGAACAACACGAAATACGCGCTTACGATTTATGATCATACTCTACGTGAAGTCGTAGCAACTGTAGATACTGCTATGGACACTGTCTCTCAAGACGCTGTTCAAAACTAAATGCCAACCCGCTATCAATTAGTATTTTTTATTTGCCAAATATAGCATCCAGGCACAAATGAACGGGTTCTTCACTAATAATCAAACTAAGCAAAAAGCGTATGATCGCTACTACAATGCAATGACCAAAAGTGATTTTGTCCAAGGCGCGAAGTTGAAAGCAAGGATTCAGCAGCAAGCTTTAGACCTCGCTAGCAGCGATTCTTTGGCAACTCTGTGCCAACAAGTCATGGGCAAATCACGAGATTATGACTATGATCAGATCACTAGTAAGCTCACGAAGAAGGCTCCTCCAGTACTTAAGGGTGACGAAGGAAAGCTTCATGACTCACCAAAAGAAACCAAACCCTCACCAAAAGAAACCAAATCCAAATCCACATCTTCAAAAAAATGTAAGTATATTCCTCAGCAAACTGATACGGACGGGAGCATGAACGCTCCACCGAGCTTCTCGTATGAGGAAATGATCAATGAAGAAAATTTCATGAATCATATGAACAACTTCAATTACACTAAAAGAAAGAAAAAAATGGATGTAAAAGAAGCTTTTCAAGATCGTATTCAAAATACTTGACGAAAAATAAAGATTTTAGAAGCAAGGTATTTATGCATAACCGTAAGACTACTAAAGAAGACATTGACGGTAAGGCCATGAAATCGCAAAAGCGTTCTTGAAACGTAAACGTGATGCACCTGCTCCAGATGAGACATCTCCTAATCTCCGACCAAAAACTAAAATCAAACACGAAGAAATGGAGCGCAAAATGAGCTCTGCTGATCTTGGTGCTGATAAGAAAGAGGAGGTCAAGGAGCGTGTAAAAGCTCATTTTAATAAAGTTGTTGATGATAGCACAACGAAACCATCTTCTTAACCCATGTAGCCCGAGCTCTATTCTGTATTACACAGAACAATGGTTTGACTTGATTAACGTATTGCTGTTAGCTCGGTAAAATTAATCCGTTGCAAGCCGGTGGGCATGAGCAGTGTCTTAGACGCTGTGAATTGGGACATAGGTGATGTTTTGGTTGCCATAAATGCAACATGTATCAACACCATCAGTACGATATTTCTGTTTTTATTGGCTTAGAAATGATGTGCAGCGAGCGATGTCTGTAAAAAAAGCTTTGATTATCAGTATCCCCCGGAATCCGATAGTGAAACGATTTTAACGCCAGAATGACTGGTCGCGCCAAAGGTTTGTTGGCGCGTCGGCGCGTTCCCACACCAGCTTTTCGGCCAGTTCTAGACTAGACGGAAGTGAAGAAGAACTAGGATAGAAAACTTGGCCGAAATGTTGGTGTGGGAACGCATAGAACTGCTGACTGGGGAAAGGAAATATTTATTTCAATGCGGCATTAGAAACTAAAACTTCGCTAACTAACCTTGGCATGCTCTTACGCATCTTCGCTGCGTTTACGCTTACGGAATCGAATATTCTTCCTCAGGTGAGCAGGTATGGCAGGGCCGTTTGCCCAAGAGTCATGCCAAATTTGATCGCATGTGATTCGGCTTCCTGCTTCATTTCGGAGCACGCAGCTGCAGAGGGGTACATATCCATGGTGCAGTACCTCACAGGCCTCGCAGAAAAAAAACGGCTCTCAAACCCTTTGGTTTTTGATGGAGCCATAGCAGAACAAACCTTGCATAGGTGCTGACGTCGCTTGTCCTTGTATTTTCTCTCTTGCTCTTGTAGTTGATGCTCGGGTCGAGGCAGTGGGATCGGGTCGAGGCAGTGGGATCGAGGCCAAGTCTTCTGCTTGCTTATTACTAGCCAAACTTGTCGCGGTGAGTGCTAATAACTCGACATGTAAAAGACGCATGTACTCTGCATGACTTGGTACTGGTTTGCCATCTTTTCGCATTTTTATCTTATGCACGATGAAGCCGTTCACGATGGCCATGTCGACGAACCCGAGAAAGAGCTGCCGGTAATACTTTTGAAGGCAACGCATCGCTGGATTGAATACCTCTGGAGACGTAGCTGGTGGTGGCGGTCAACGCCCCCCCCCATTCCACTATGATAATCGGCAAGTAACTTAGGACATGGCATCACTTGAGATATCGCAGATCCCTTCTCCTTTCTGGTGACGGTGGTAGCCGTGGTTGCACAACCGGTAGCAATTAAATTCACAGTTTTTGAGTCCATCCAGGACATAGCAACCAGGTCAGAGTGATCCTTCGACTGGGCAATACGATAAGGTCCTCGGGGCATCGACACGGGCCGCTTTTTCTGTGTGAACGCGAATCCAGCTGGCCACCCGAGACGGTCGCTTCGGTGTGTCCCGACGTAGTAATACCCTTTCTCCAACAGTGCGATCGCGAGTGCGCACGAGGAGTAGAAGTTATCCGCAATAACAAGACGTTTTCCCTGCTGCCCATTCAGAGCTTTGGAGACGTTGCAAATGACAGCTTTCTGCGCGACACCCTTCCCTTAATACTTGGCTACTTTTCGCTCTGCAGGAGTCTGCGCGTTCTTCGACTCGTCCGAGGCACCCATGTAAACTTCAGTGCTGAGCCATACAGAACACCAAGCACAATAGTCAGCTAACTCTGTATCTGACAGAACATGCCATTATGTACCATCCGGAACAAGCTAATCAGCGTAGCTTATGCTGTATCGTACAGAGTAAAAAGAGAATACGCACCGAGAACAATACCCGGATTCCGCACAGCAGGCCATGTACACCTTCGTCCCGTACTTGTGCGGTTTGGCCTTGTTGTAGACGCGTACCGGATTGAACTTACTTCGGTTAGGAATGGTCCCCTCGTCGAAGCTAATGCGCGCTCCAAGTCGATACTCTCGGCGAAACGTCTTCTCCAGTATCTGCAATACAGGTCGCACCTTCCAAGCCTTGTCAATCGTAGCAGCGCCCGCGGCTGAGCTCTGAAAGTAAAGTTATCGCATGATGGTACTAAAAAGATCTCGAGACATGTATCTGTTGAACGTTCCTCGGGGTATCGCTCCATCTTCCTGCGTCCGCCAGTGCTTGTCGAGGCCGTCCGTGTGACTGCACAACGACCGCGCTATCAGCAGACCCACCACGTGCAAAATTTCGTGAGCCTTTATCGATCTTGTCTTCGTCAGCTTCTCCACCAATGCTTCTGCTAGTTGTACTGTCTTCGTGGGGTCCTTTGCGCAAGCCTCGAGCTGCTTAGCACGCTGGGCGGCAGCGACACTTGGTATACACTCGATACGATACGCCTCGGACTCCTTCGCAATGTGAAACCACAACTTCTTAGGGAGAAAGTAGAAAAACATACCCAACGGCGAACTGGCGAAAGCTGCGGCAGACCTGGTGGGCCCCCATGTTCCGTTGTATAAGTCAGCTGCTTCATCAAGTTGTAGGTCGCCTGTACTCCGGATTATACAGAATTACAAACATGTTAGAAAAACTACCAGTCACAGCATATAAAGAGGCAGCTTAAAGTACTCTGTATGATACTATCTTACCACAATGGTTTTGATCATAGATCTCCCAACCAGAATCAGCCATCGTGCGCATAGCAATATCATCTTGTGCAAATTCGCTGCTGTCGTCTTCAAACTCGTCATCTGATTCCACCTCGCTTTCGTATCATTCTGATAGGTCCCCAGGAGCATCGACATGATCTGTAACCGACTCAACGTCTTCTTGAGACACCAGGCTATGGTCAGCTATGTTCACATCGTCCGCATCAACAGGCCCAAAAAATCTTTCAGATCTCATCGCGTCGATAAAGTGCGGGGAATCGAACACATCCAGACCGGTCCAACTGGTCGCAACCTCGCCACATCCTTGCTCTGTAGGAGCCGTCACTCTACCTTCGACGTCATCACCGTGCTCTGTATCTGCCGCCGCAGTCGGTTCCGTATCCACCGGCGCCGCTAACTGCATGGCATCAACTTGTTCGGTATCCGCCGCCACAGTATCCTCCTCGGCGTCCCCTTGTTCTGTATCCGCCGGCACAGTCTCCTCCTCGGCGACCCCTTGATCTGTACCCGTCGTTACAGGTTTCTCCACGCCGCCCCCTTGATCTGTACCCGCCGCCACCGTGTCATCTTCTACTGCGCCTGACAAGAGGGTTGGCGAGGGCATTCGTTTCCTTGCAGCTGCATACGCGGCCTGCTTTCCCATTGGTGGCCGTCCGACAGTTATTGGGCCCCGAAAAGAGGGGGTAAGACGAGGTATCAACCCTTCTCGCATAGCAAAACCCCACAACGCTTTTGTGCCTAGTACATACAGCGTTAGAAAAAAGTAAGTCATGTTTTTGGCGGACAACACGCACCAACAAAGTACTCCAGCCCTGCCTTGTCCTTACGAAGCCGACCTTTCACACCTGGTTTTACATAGGTGTGCTCCGAGTCCAGGCCTGTCGGCGGTCTTGCCTTCCATCCAGCCTTGGTCAGAGAGGCCCATAAACGCTTGAACTCCTTTGGGTCAATCCACTTCGTCATTTCTGGACGATTTCACGAAATGGTGGGCGGGAAGATGGGATGAAGTTAGAATTTTGAAACCTCTGGACGAAATGCGTGGGCGAGAAGATGACGGGATAAAGTTAGAATTTTGAAACCTCTGGGCATTTTATATTGCCTTTTTCTATTGCAGAGGAATAATACCCGTCTATCTCCCGGTCTCTGATCCAAAATGATAAGATGCCCCATCCCCACAAATACAAACTCCTATATGCGCAGAATCGCTGTTGCCATTCGCGTTATATAAGCTTGCATCATACTTCCCACTGTCATATTACATATTCTGTATAATACAGAACACGGAGCGTAAAGGGTTAATACTATCAGAGTACAATTTAAATCGGTCGTAGATGACAAACATGTAATAATTATTTTGATACGCATGCACCGAAAATGACAGAAAAACAGACGAAGGACAACATGAACCATACAAAAAAAATATGGAAAGAGTGGATGAAGGTTGTATTAGACACATAAGTTTCTACTGCCACAATATCACTCTACATCGAGAAACTATCCTCCCGAAGTTGCGATTCGTCTTTGAATACGAATGTTCTTGGTGTTTTTTCTTTGCTAGTTAAAAGAAATTTATTTGTCAAGCGCCCTTTCACTCCTCGAAGCCCCTCGATCTTTTTTTGTTTCAAATCTAACTCAATCACGCTGGAAATGTTTTCACCTTGGACTGGCAGCAGAATCCTTTCATCGATTATCATTAGTGAATCAGAGGATATCACAGTTGAGCTGTACCTTCGGGCACTGGCTTTAATTTTTTGGCTCCCATAGTCTATATAAGTTGGCCCATTTTTCTTTCTAGTTCTTTAATACGCTTGTTCAATTTCTTGATCATCATGAAGTTGATGGCTGTGATCTTTGTAGTCAATGTTCATTTGGGCTCCTTCGATGTCATCATCATTTTCTTTCTTCAAGTTTTCATTTGGAGTAATAGGCAACAGATTCATGTAGCCAAGGCGATTCAAGTCTTGAGCAATGAAGCCAAACCTTGGAATGGTGTCTTCCGATCCAGTGTAGTTATACGTAATACATCCGCCTTGAAGAAGTCTTCACAGTAGGGTTCGTCACGTTATTTGATGTTTTCTTTAGCTCGTCTATACATGGCACAAACGTAAACTGTTACTGGGCCCAGCTGACTGAATGTTGATGCAGTTGATGTTGTTTGAGAGTATAAACTTCCACCAACATTGAATGTGTTCGATACTGTCCCTGAAACATGCAGCGTTGCAGAAGGTGAACCAGTTCTTATGCCTACTTTCCCGGTAGAACTTATCGTTAGTCGTCTTGTATTCCCAGTCATCATCACAAGATCATTTACTGTTGTGGTTCTAAAATATGCAGAGTTGGTTGAAGTCGCATTTGTTGCATTGCTCAGCTGCAATCCAAAACCAATGGGCGTTGCATTTGATGATTTCATGAAAATGGGCATATCGAAGTTTGCCGATCCATCTTTTAATGCGTTAGATGTCTTTATGTAGATATTGCCAGAATTCAGTGTAACTGGCGCTGTTCCAAATGAACTGGTGTATGGCGTATTCAAATTGAAAATCATCTTATTGACAGTGTCGGAAACAAGGTAGAGACATCCAGCCGCTGGTGTTGGGGATGAACCAGCAGGATTTACACAAAAGGCATCCGCTGAAGTTGCAAGAGTATATGTATGAGGGAATCCACTGTTGTAAGGCTGACTATTGCCAACATTGAAGCGGAATCTATGCGTCTGAGACCTAAAACCAACAGGTGGTTTATCATTCCAGTTGGATTGAATAAGTCAGCGCTTGTAGCTGAAACACCACCTACTTGTGCAGTGGGATCAATCGAATATACTAGATTTAGAATGGGATATGCTCTATTGGTGCTGGCGGATCCATCAATTTGCGTACCAATGATCAGTCGACTGGAATCATCCACACGATAGACTCGAGTACTATCTCTCACGCCCGTGCTCGCAAAGTATTTGATCTGGTTTGTGGTAGCGCTGCTCGATCCGAACTGAATCACTGAGTTTGCATTGGTAACCATAGCTTTGCTCGCTGCGACAGACCCCGGAGTGATACCACTCAGATACGTTCCATACCCCGTTACTCCATTCAAATCTGTTGCCGAGGCTGTGATAAGTGTTCCGTTCATGTAAAAGCTGGTGGAGGTAAAAGACCCGCTCACATCAAGTTGATAACCTGGAGAAAATGTATTGATACCGACATTACCTCCACTTTTAATCGAGAGCCTTCTCGTATTATTAGCATCCAGGTATAGATCGCTTGCAGTACTTGATCGAATATCGCATGCGCCACCAGCACTTGCAATACCGATGGTGAGCGTGCTTACAGCTGCTGAGTTAGTAAATAAAGCAACATTGCCTCCAGCACTCTGTGTATGAGTGATACCTGAACCCGACAGATTCAAACTAGATATGTACCAACGCTCGTTATGTTTGGTTAAGCTGTAGTAAGCAAAGTTCCAGTCAATGATGTTGCGCTGAGAGAATTTATTCCAGCGGTATTTAGGCTACTGTCAACAACCAAAGCTTTGTTTGCGGAAGCTATCCCCGCAGTGAAACCGGTGATAGATTTTATATCAGCCGAAAAGCAACTGCAACTCCATTGATGTTAATTGCGGTAGCGTTTATAGATCCATCTACTTCTAACTTATACGTTCCAGATGATGCTACGGTTCCAATTCTCACGCTCTGGCTAACGTCCATCCATATTGCAATTGCATGCCCTGAACAGATACGAAAAGGATGTTGCGAGATTGCTCCGAATCTAGGCGCGATGTTTGACATTTCGAGCACACAGTTCATTGGCGTAGTAAGACTGTTTGTCCAACGCGCATAGCTTGCAAATGAAGCTGTGTTGTTGCTGATCGTTGTTTGCAATCCAGTTGTGAGAGTTCCAAGCGATGTAATATTATGTTGAGCTGCTGTGCTAAGCGTTCCAGTCAGCGTAGATGCTGTCAATCCTCCAGACACATTCAGAGATGACAATGTTCCAATCGACGTGATATTCGGATGCGCTGCCGTCAGTAGAGTTCCAGTAAGATTTACTGCCGTCAAATTACGAAATGAGCTGATATCTTTATTCGCATCGACCATAAATAACTTTGATGCTGTAACTGTGCCAGCTGTGACTCCTGACAGTGAACTGAAATCAAGAGCAGCTCCTGCAATCGTCAACGTTTCACAGTCGATATTACCTGCTACAGCCAATGAACTGAAGACTCCAGTCCCACCGAGTTTCTGGCATCTCTTGCCAGCGGTGGCGATGATCAAGTAATCATTTGATCCAAGGAAGAGAGAGCTATTGAAGACTGGAATTTTGGTTGTTGGTGGAAGAGAATACATTTTGATTACTTGTATATACAATCACAGAAATATGATTAACTTCTATGAAACGATAGATAAAAAAGCTCAAGATATATCCAAAGAATGACCATTTTGAATTACCTTTCAGGCTCTGCGTAGCAAGTCCATCGGGCCGTGACAAATCCAACACCGTCCTCTAAATCATGGCTCTGCTTAGCAAATGCTTTACAAAGCTCGTCATCTGCACGAAAACGAATGAGACGCTCTACGATCATCGCAAGGATACCATCGATAACGTCGAGAGTTTTGAAAGTGGAGTAGCTCCAGCAATGAGCGATTATAACTCTGAGACAAGCAAACTCGTTATATTTGATGATTTGGTACTCGAACCAAAGAAGACTCAAGCTCAAATCGGTCAATACTTCATCCGAGGCCGAAAACAAGGATGGAGTATGATCTAAATTAGTCAGAGCTACTTTAGTATCCCACAGACGATTCGCATCAACAGCCAATGTGTGGTTCTCGGCCGTAACTTGACCCAACGAGATCTTGCAATTATTTGCCGCGACTTTCCAAGTGAAATTCCAGTCAAAGAATTTATTGATCTCTACAAGCGAGTAACATCTGAGAAGATGAGCACTATGTTAATGGACATCATCGAAAGAAAGATCTATCGCAATGTCATCGAGTATATCTGCGAAAGGTAATCACATCGTCGAGTCATATATTTGGTTTTGTCTCATTAGCAAACGAATACACACGTTAGGATCGAAAATCTGCAACGAACGCATGTCTTGATCATAGAAGCTTAACGTGATCTCGTTATTGGTCCTTGCATCGGACAATATGCAATACCTTGGCCTTGTGACGTGGTAATAAGTCCGCCAAATCCTACTCCAGCGCTTGTGAAGGTGTGGAGAGCTTGATTGTTGCTTGCAATTGGGTTATAAAGATTAGACAGCCCTAGAATTACAGCAGCGACTGGATCTACCATTGGCGTGACGTTGCTATTGATGGCGTAAACGCTCGTAGTTTGAGCAGCAGGATATACACCATTGGATAGCCCAACGATAGCTCCAAATCCAGAGTTATCAATCTGAAGTTGAGGAGTGTATGCAGTGATGCAGCTGACATTGTTGGGAAGCCGCTTGCTACTGTGTATCCAGTGACATTCTTTACAGGCAGCATCGTGAGCTGAATCGCATACGCGGATGGATTCTCAGCACACGAGATGAAGTAGTAGTATTCACCGGTCGTGTTGTTGCCAGATTTAAGTTGTTTTGAATACTCCAATGCTGCAGGTAGTTGTTGATATCACTTGCTGAGTATGTACCATCTGGCAAGGTGATTGAGCACGTAGTTGTTGTTGCTGCTGTTGGCCAAATGATTTTGAATAAGTTGTTTTGGCGTTGAGCAGTGATAGCCTTCCAACTGTAGTACATTGAGATTGAGCCAAGTGCGCATTCAAACTGACTGAAATCAATCGGTTGGCTTAATCGATATCGGCATTGATGCTGGGCAACTTGATTGTTGACGTTCAACAAAACTGGAAATGACATTTTGATTTGCTTATACATACACAAGTAAAGAAAATGCATCGACGTAAAAGAATTCGCAGGCAGATGATGCCACAACCACTGGATATTGACGGTGATGGTGTCACCTGCGGAACTGTCAAGCCGCTTGGACCCTCTAAGACATACCATGGCTCCACAAACATTGAGACTCTGACGAAGCAACTGGAGAAGGTCAGTGTTAGCCAACTCGCCAAGGAGCAAAAAAAGCAAAGAAGCCCAAATACATTGATACGAGTAAGCTACTCACCTTCAAGCGTGACTCTAAGAGAGCTTCATCATCCGCTTGAAATGGGTATAATAATTTGTTAAAATACTCCTTTCTCATACAGCTTGTCAAGCAGTTGCTTCATTTCCTTTTTAATGCCTGGATTATCATCTCCAATAGCTGTAGCTCCTTGTAGCATTTTCAAGCGTTTTTCTACACCACCCAGTTGCTCATTGTAAGCCGGATCAAATTCTCGTGACTTGATATGACATTCGCTCAAGCAATTTCTCATAACGTCTTGCTCAGGCTCGTCGAGAAGGATGAAGATATTCTTGTCGAATCTCTTCTCATCTTCAATCAGGTGCCATAAATCAACCAACGCATGAGAGACGAGCATAGTCTTCAGATTTACAAGTGTTTTTCCGCTTCGTAGACGCGCGTGCAATCCATTGAAATTCATAACATGTGGACCCCGTTTGGACGTCATTTGGATGTGATTTGCTTTTTATATTGGGTGTATTCATATTACTTCTCGATTTCAGTTTCAAGTGATTTATCACTGCCTGTTGGAGTGAAATCTCCATGAAATATGCGTTCCCTACGTGCTTTAGAACGTGTTTGCGTCTTAGCAGGTGATGGAGGTTGAGGCGCTGGCTCATATGAGAAGTCAGGAGCTTCCTCGCTAACCTCTGATGCTGTGGATCTGTTTGCAATCTTGTTGTAGCTCGTATTGGCAGCAAACGTGCTATGGAGTAGCTTAACGTGAAGGTCATGTTTTTCTCTATTAGTAAACTTCGCACATGTTGGTGATTGGATCAGATGTGATTCAACAATGTGACGGATCATGTTCATGCTCATTGGCTTTCCATTGTGTTTTGCGAAGAGCTTTGAGATAACTGAACTGAATCCATTATTACTGTCATATTCGCCTTGACTATTGTTGTAAACACGCCAAGTAGATGTGTTGGTGTTTGCCCGAGAGAGCCTGAAAGGAAATGAAGAAAGTTAGCAATAAGATTGATCGTTATTCCATCGAGATCAATAATTTGCGCACCCATGAGGCGAACGTTCTTAAAATCATTCAAGTAGAGCTTCGTTCCTTGGAGGTAGTTACCACCATCAACTTTCTTCAGATAGACTGAGGGTCATATGAGACGCAGAGGATAATTGACATTGAGATATAGTGTGGCATAGTCAAAAATAAGGCGTAGATATGCAATTCGTTTCGCTTTGGTAAGTTTGCTTAGCTCATTGTTAGATAGAAACATTTCACCATATGTATCCATGATAATCTTCTTGACGTTTTGTGGAACCGCTATCAATTCTTGGTAGCTAATGTATTTCTTCTCTTCTTCAGGCGTAAGCTCATTATCCAATTTTTCCTCCTTATTCTGCTTGTTAAGTACCTTTCTCACTGCGTTATAGTATTGAAACGCGTCAGGAAATCGATTCTTCACCATCTTGCAAAGTGCATTCAAAGTTAGGATAAGACTCTCTTTGCTTTTGTAAAGACGTATCAATTCAGCAATCATGTCAGAGCTCTGAACACCATATACTTTCTGAAAATTTGCATCGTCCTGTTTGTTGGGATATTGAATACGAGCAATGAATTCCTTAGGATCCCATTGCATGGTCTCCTTCCCCGATTTGAACAATCGAAGTAGTTGCATCAAATACAGGTTCATTTTGGCTTTGGATAGCCTGTCATTGCTCATTTCGATCTCGCGAATAATTATTTGCTTTAGTTCATCTAGATTCTGAGTTTTGGATTTAAGCTTTGACATATTTTTTTCGTGCTTATATATAAGTTATCACAGTTAACGCGATTGCTTCGAAATCTGCTAAGATGTATAAAGCGTTTCGTGTCATCCTTAGCCACGCGCAGACCTTAAAGGTTTTGCATGGAAAGCCTGTTTGATTGACGCATGCTCAGCTCAATGCTGGTCCTACCCACTATTTTGGACCCGAGACGTACAAGAAGCTTGTCAAAGCGAATGAAACTGGTAAAGGAGCGACTTTACATATGACTCACGGTGAAGCTATACGTACGCATCAATCTGGGCTCGATGGAAGTGGATTTTGGGGGGATTTATGGAATGGCGTGAAAGAAGCTGGAACATCAATTTGGGGGGGTTCTGAAAAATAATTGGAAGCCAATTGCAGGCTCTGTAATGGATACAGTTGCTGATATCACCGCACCAGAAACTTGTTGAGTTCAGTCACGACTTTGGTAAAGGAGTGAAGCAATTAACTGGGGTTGGCATGACTCAACCTCGTCGCAATCGTCATATTGCTGCTTCGGGAAGCTTTAGCCTTGGTTAAAGTCAAAAGGAGAGAAGAATCCATCAGGAGTGGCTCAACTGTCTTTGTATCGCTTGAATGTGATACGCTTGTCCAACTTCAATATCTTCTCACAAAATTTCGATCGCTTATCAGGGACTTCACCAGCTGTCTCACGCCACCTATGATAACGCTGATACATAATACTCTCTCCACGCAATATAGGCCTTTCGACTCACTGTGAACAATTCCATTTAGTCCCGATTCATTAAGTTCATTGACATAGTTAACAATGCCCTCATTGCTAGCAGCTGTCATAGAATCATAGATAGGCGTTCGGAAGAAGGATTTTGGCTTGGGGTTGGCAAACTGCTTCAAATATATGTGTCAAATTTGCTCATCTCATTCTCATTTTTGATCATATCATCAATCAGCTTTCCATAATAGACCTTGTTGTGCTGTTCCGCTGGATTTACATCAAAAATTGTCATCTTGTCTTCGACGATGCCAATCAAGTTGTTGGAAGCACCAATAAATTCAGTGATGTTGCCATCTGCTTCTTCTTCATGGTAGAGCTTTCGACTAGATTGTACGGACCTGGTGATACAGACTTTCTTTCACTCAAGGCAATTACGAAACGAGCGCTTATCGCCAGCAATTTCTACAAACCAGCACAATTTTTTATGTCGAAGTTGCGGCGATCCACGCT